>NW_027182343.1:300000-586022 GCF_040938575.1 Ambystoma mexicanum | reverse complement strand
ACCTAATGTGCCAAAGGAAGGCAACATGGAAATTCAGACTCCTGCTCTCAGGGGAAGGAGGGTCGACAGCCCAATGGGTTAATGCACCTACTGCAGCCTCCTATGTGTAACCTGCAGGCGACACATTCAGTTGCTGGTGAGATGCTGATACAGGTTTGCTTGCTATGCAGGGGCCGGTGGTCACCTCACAGCACCTCGAGAAGGTGTCCTGTTTGAGTCCCAGTTCAAATATTGTATCAACCATGACCCGTAGATTACACCTTTTCCCCTTGTTTTTTTCCAGTCAATTGGGGCCAGAGAGACAACCTTTTGTATGGGTGTTACCTAGGCCAGTGTGCAGAAAACAAAGGCACAACTGTTAGTAGGAATGCAGGTAATGAAGGGGCATTAGCTGTTGGCTGATCGCACAGGGCAATGCATACCCATTTTCAATTAAAACATTATTTTTTAAATAAAAAGATCATGCCCAGGAGATTGCAGACATTGGATTAGAACTCAGGTCTCCAGCATTCCAAGACCAAGCACTTACCACTTGAGCCACTGGTGGCTGTGCTTCTGAGAGTAGCTTTTGGGCGTATGCCCCTGTGAGCATACCCATTTCAGTTGTGAAACATGTTCACTGGAGCCAAGGAGGATAGAACATCTGGCCCCCCGCTCCACCAAACACCAGCTAACTCCAGTGGCCTAGAGGTTAAGTGCTTGCGTTACAGCGCTGGGGGCCTGGGTTTGAGTCCTGCTTTCGGCACAGAAACGGAATAGTTGGGTAATCAGTTGTGGAGACCCACACTCCTAAAAGATTCAGTGGTTATGTAATGAGTTCCCTGGTAAAGGGAGGGTGGAAGAAAGCACAGATGCAGGACTGTGGAGGTGGGGACAGGGGAGAGGAAGTGCAGGGTAAAAATAAAGGAGGAGGTGGCTCAGGCAAAAAGGGGAGGTAAGGCTGGGTGAAGGGTTCCCTGTGGAAAAGAGGAGGGGGCTGGGTGAGTAGAGGGGGGGTGGGATGAGCAAAGCAGGGGGATGTGGGCCCTGGGTACGGTGTGAGGGGGAGAATACGGCCCTGAATAGTGGAGGGGGGGGGGTGTAAAGGAGGGTCCTAATGTGGGGAAAGGGGCCATTGAGGAGGGGAGAAAAAGGGTGCCCAGTGGAGGATGGAATGCACCGACATTTTTTTCTCATCCGGCACTACCCTTTAGCCTAACCTGTCTCCTCCTTTATACCCTGCACTGCCTGGCTAACTCTATGCTTTCTTCCTCCCTCCCTTCCTTCACCAGGGAACCTACGCCATGCCCTTCTAGACCTACCCTGACTCAGCCAGCCCCACCTCCTCTCCACAGGGACCCCTGCATCTGCCCCTACCTCCCTTTAGCCTGCTCTACCTCCTCCTTTAGCCTGCACTCCCTCACTTCCACAGTCCTCACTTCCACTGTCCCACTTCTCTGCTATGTTCCAGAGCAACTGTACAAGGAGATTACCCCACTATTCCGTTTAAGTGCCGAAAGCAGGACTCGAACCCACGCCCCCAGTGCTGTAACGCAAGCACTTAATCTCTAGGCCACTGCAGTTAGCTGGTATTTGGTGGAGCTGGGGGGCCAGATGTTCTATCCTCATTTTCTTCAGTGAACATGTTTCACCATGCAAATGAGTATGCTGACAGGGGCATGCAGAAGAAAGATATATACGCCCAAAAGCAACACTTAGAAACACAGCCACCAGTGGCTCAAGTGGTAAGTGCTTGGTCTTGGGATGCTGGAGACCTGAGTTCTAATCCAATGTCTGGAATCTGCTGGGCATGTATTTTTTATTTAAAAAAAAAAATGTTTTCTTTTCAAAATGGGTATGAATTGACCTGTGCGATCAGCCAACAGCTATTGCCCCTTCAATACCTGCATTCCTACTAACAATTGTGCCTTTGTTTTCTGCACTCTGGCCTTGGTAACACCCATCGAAAAGCGTGTCTCTCTGGCCCCCATCTGACTGGAAAAAACGAGGGGAAAAAGTGTAACCTACGGGTCATGGTTGATAAGATATTTGCACAAGGACTCAAACGGGACACCTTCTCGAGGCGCTGTGAGGTGACCCCCGACCCCTGCATAGCAAGCAAACCTGTATCAGCATCTCACCAGCAAATGAATGTGTCGCCTACTGGCTACGCATAGGAGGCTGCAGGAGGTGCATTAACCCATTGGGCTGTCGACCCTCCTTCCTCTGAGGGCAGAAAACTGAATTTCCATGTTGCCTTCCTTTGGCACATTAGATCTTTCTTTCACCCCAATTCAGAGGAAGTGTTGCTTCACGGAGAGATGATACTCATTTTGAGGTGTCAGCCTCTAATAGCTAAGCAGGTCAGTTAAATCTTTACCTTTGTCATTGGGGTGTACTGATATGCGCAGGGCAGTCTTCTGTCCTCTACTACTGTAAACTTTGGTATTGCTGCTTGTTCAAGATTTTTAAATGTAAACACTCTGCTCTCAAAAGTGAAAGATTTTAAAGACTCTTGCTGTAGCTAGCCTTTCCCACTCTTTGCCCTGGGGGAGAGAGCAGAGGCGTAGGCAGGGTAGGGCCTGAGGGGCAAGGCCCACCCAAAATCTGTAAATGCCCACTCGGCAGCGCTGCATGGGAATTTACAGATATTGTTGTCAGTGCAGTGGGCCCAACTACATTAGCATCAGGCCCCATTTGCTAGACAATCCTGGCTACGCCTCTGGTGCTTCCCGACTCAACAACCCAATCACCCCTTCAGCTCTTCTTACTCGTCTCACAGCACCTCCCATAAGCGAGGAATGCATCTTTTGTTGGTAGATTTCCTTCATGAGGCTTAGCTAGGCCTGTATTCCTTTTCAAAGGGCTATAGAAGAGAGCAAAAAGGGAGAAGGCATAATGGAGCGGGAAGTAGGTGGAAGACGAGGGGTCAGGGGGGTTGGCAGTAAAAGAAACAGGGCCTGGCCTGGCAGAGAGTTGGAAGTTAGGGAACACATTGAGCATAGGAGGAGGAAAGATGCCTCAGGCATGTAACTCTCTGACTCTTCCCCACCGTGCCTGCAGAAAGAGCCTTCCGATTCCTAGCTCTCCCCTGAATGGATACATTTGCCTGGAGAGGCCAGAACTAATTTCAGTTAGCCAGAGGGTAAACAGGGGCCAGTGAGAGGTGCACGCCCCTTCATTTCACTAGGCTCCTGGGGCTTCTGGGAGGAAAAAAGGCATCAGTATTCCAGCAAGATCATCGTCAACAGGGCCACCATCACTAGGGGATTACAGGGCATGCTGTGACACTCTCCGGGGCCTGGTTGGCCAGGCTTATGTTGAAGAGCACATATCCTAACCCTAAGCTACCTGGGTGGCTGCACCATAGAGGCTGCACTGGACATAGGGCTGTGCCCGCAAGGGCTGTGGTCGCGTTTGGGAGCGTTAGGGACGCGTGGAGGACGCAGGGCGCAGACCTCTGCCCGTTTCCGACCAGGATTCGGCCCTCATTCTCAATAGTGGAGCCAGCCACTCCAAAATTGAGGGTGTTAAAGGCAGAAAGCAGCCCTCTCACCCCCAGGGCAAAGAGTGGGAAAGGCTCGTTGCATCAAGAGTCTTTCAAATCTTTCACTTTTGAGAGCAGAGTGTTTACATTTAGGAATCATTAAACAAGCAGCAATATGAAAACATAGAGTAGCAGAGGACAGGAGACTGCCCTATGCATATCAGTACAGCCCAATGACAAAGTCAAAGATTTAACTGACCTGCTTAGCTATTATATTATGGCTGACACCTCACAATGATTATCATCTCTCCGTGAAGCAAAACATCCTCTTAATTGGCTTGAAAGATAGACCTAATGTGCCAAAGGAAGGCAACATGGAAATTCAGACTCCTGCTCTCAGGGGAAGGAGGGTCGACAGCCCAATGGGTTAATGCACCTACTGCAGCCTCCTATGTGTAACCTGCAGGCGACACATTCAGTTGCTGGTGAGATGCTGATACAGGTTTGCTTGCTATGCAGGGGCCGGTGGTCACCTCACAGCACCTCGAGAAGGTGTCCTGTTTGAGTCCCAGTTCAAATATTGTATCAACCATGACCCGTAGATTACACCTTTTCCCCTTGTTTTTTTCCAGTCAATTGGGGCCAGAGAGACAACCTTTTGTATGGGTGTTACCTAGGCCAGTGTGCAGAAAACAAAGGCACAACTGTTAGTAGGAATGCAGGTAATGAAGGGGCATTAGCTGTTGGCTGATCGCACAGGGCAATGCATACCCATTTTCAATTAAAACATTATTTTTTAAATAAAAAGATCATGCCCAGGAGATTGCAGACATTGGATTAGAACTCAGGTCTCCAGCATTCCAAGACCAAGCACTTACCACTTGAGCCACTGGTGGCTGTGCTTCTGAGAGTAGCTTTTGGGCGTATGCCCCTGTGAGCATACCCATTTCAGTTGTGAAACATGTTCACTGGAGCCAAGGAGGATAGAACATCTGGCCCCCCGCTCCACCAAACACCAGCTAACTCCAGTGGCCTAGAGGTTAAGTGCTTGCGTTACAGCGCTGGGGGCCTGGGTTTGAGTCCTGCTTTCGGCACAGAAACGGAATAGTTGGGTAATCAGTTGTGGAGACCCACACTCCTAAAAGATTCAGTGGTTATGTAATGAGTTCCCTGGTAAAGGGAGGGTGGAAGAAAGCACAGATGCAGGACTGTGGAGGTGGGGACAGGGGAGAGGAAGTGCAGGGTAAAAATAAAGGAGGAGGTGGCTCAGGCAAAAAGGGGAGGTAAGGCTGGGTGAAGGGTTCCCTGTGGAAAAGAGGAGGGGGCTGGGTGAGTAGAGGGGGGGTGGGATGAGCAAAGCAGGGGGATGTGGGCCCTGGGTACGGTGTGAGGGGGAGAATACGGCCCTGAATAGTGGAGGGGGGGGGTGTAAAGGAGGGTCCTAATGTGGGGAAAGGGGCCATTGAGGAGGGGAGAAAAAGGGTGCCCAGTGGAGGATGGAATGCACCGACATTTTTTTCTCATCCGGCACTACCCTTTAGCCTAACCTGTCTCCTCCTTTATACCCTGCACTGCCTGGCTAACTCTATGCTTTCTTCCTCCCTCCCTTCCTTCACCAGGGAACCTACGCCATGCCCTTCTAGACCTACCCTGACTCAGCCAGCCCCACCTCCTCTCCACAGGGACCCCTGCATCTGCCCCTACCTCTCCCTTTAGCCTGCTCTACCTCCTCCTTTAGCCTGCACTCCCTCACTTCCACAGTCCTCACTTCCACTGTCCCACTTCTCTGCTATGTTCCAGAGCAACTGTACAAGGAGATTACCCCACTATTCCGTTTAAGTGCCGAAAGCAGGACTCGAACCCACGCCCCCAGTGCTGTAACGCAAGCACTTAATCTCTAGGCCACTGCAGTTAGCTGGTATTTGGTGGAGCTGGGGGGCCAGATGTTCTATCCTCATTTTCTTCAGTGAACATGTTTCACCATGCAAATGAGTATGCTGACAGGGGCATGCAGAAGAAAGATATATACGCCCAAAAGCAACACTTAGAAACACAGCCACCAGTGGCTCAAGTGGTAAGTGCTTGGTCTTGGGATGCTGGAGACCTGAGTTCTAATCCAATGTCTGGAATCTGCTGGGCATGTATTTTTTATTTAAAAAAAAAAATGTTTTCTTTTCAAAATGGGTATGAATTGACCTGTGCGATCAGCCAACAGCTATTGCCCCTTCAATACCTGCATTCCTACTAACAATTGTGCCTTTGTTTTCTGCACTCTGGCCTTGGTAACACCCATCGAAAAGCGTGTCTCTCTGGCCCCCATCTGACTGGAAAAAACGAGGGGAAAAAGTGTAACCTACGGGTCATGGTTGATAAGATATTTGCACAAGGACTCAAACGGGACACCTTCTCGAGGCGCTGTGAGGTGACCCCCGACCCCTGCATAGCAAGCAAACCTGTATCAGCATCTCACCAGCAAATGAATGTGTCGCCTACTGGCTACGCATAGGAGGCTGCAGGAGGTGCATTAACCCATTGGGCTGTCGACCCTCCTTCCTCTGAGGGCAGAAAACTGAATTTCCATGTTGCCTTCCTTTGGCACATTAGATCTTTCTTTCACCCCAATTCAGAGGATGTGTTGCTTCACGGAGAGATGATACTCATTTTGAGGTGTCAGCCTCTAATAGCTAAGCAGGTCAGTTAAATCTTTACCTTTGTCATTGGGGTGTACTGATATGCGCAGGGCAGTCTTCTGTCCTCTACTACTGTAAACTTTGGTATTGCTGCTTGTTCAAGATTTTTAAATGTAAACACTCTGCTCTCAAAAGTGAAAGATTTTAAAGACTCTTGCTGTAGCTAGCCTTTCCCACTCTTTGCCCTGGGGGAGAGAGCAGAGGCGTAGGCAGGGTAGGGCCTGAGGGGCAAGGCCCACCCAAAATCTGTAAATGCCCACTCGGCAGCGCTGCATGGGAATTTACAGATATTGTTGTCAGTGCAGTGGGCCCAACTACATTAGCATCAGGCCCCATTTGCTAGACAATCCTGGCTACGCCTCTGGTGCTTCCCGACTCAACAACCCAATCACCCCTTCAGCTCTTCTTACTCGTCTCACAGCACCTCCCATAAGCGAGGAATGCATCTTTTGTTGGTAGATTTCCTTCATGAGGCTTAGCTAGGCCTGTATTCCTTTTCAAAGGGCTATAGAAGAGAGCAAAAAGGGAGAAGGCATAATGGAGCGGGAAGTAGGTGGAAGACGAGGGGTCAGGGGGGTTGGCAGTAAAAGAAACAGGGCCTGGCCTGGCAGAGAGTTGGAAGTTAGGGAACACATTGAGCATAGGAGGAGGAAAGATGCCTCAGGCATGTAACTCTCTGACTCTTCCCCACCGTGCCTGCAGAAAGAGCCTTCCGATTCCTAGCTCTCCCCTGAATGGATACATTTGCCTGGAGAGGCCAGAACTAATTTCAGTTAGCCAGAGGGTAAACAGGGGCCAGTGAGAGGTGCACGCCCCTTCATTTCACTAGGCTCCTGGGGCTTCTGGGAGGAAAAAAGGCATCAGTATTCCAGCAAGATCATCGTCAACAGGGCCACCATCACTAGGGGATTACAGGGCATGCTGTGACACTCTCCGGGGCCTGGTTGGCCAGGCTTATGTTGAAGAGCACATATCCTAACCCTAAGCTACCTGGGTGGCTGCACCATAGAGGCTGCACTGGACATAGGGCTGTGCCCGCAAGGGCTGTGGTCGCGTTTGGGAGCGTTAGGGACGCGTGGAGGACGCAGGGCGCAGACCTCTGCCCGTTTCCGACCAGGATTCGGCCCTCATTCTCAATAGTGGAGCCAGCCACTCCAAAATTGAGGGTGTTAAAGGCAGAAAGCAGCCCTCTCACCCCCAGGGCAAAGAGTGGGAAAGGCTCGTTGCATCAAGAGTCTTTCAAATCTTTCACTTTTGAGAGCAGAGTGTTTACATTTAGGAATCATTAAACAAGCAGCAATATGAAAACATAGAGTAGCAGAGGACAGGAGACTGCCCTATGCATATCAGTACAGCCCAATGACAAAGTCAAAGATTTAACTGACCTGCTTAGCTATTATATTATGGCTGACACCTCACAATGATTATCATCTCTCCGTGAAGCAAAACATCCTCTTAATTGGCTTGAAAGATAGACCTAATGTGCCAAAGGAAGGCAACATGGAAATTCAGACTCCTGCTCTCAGGGGAAGGAGGGTCGACAGCCCAATGGGTTAATGCACCTACTGCAGCCTCCTATGTGTAACCTGCAGGCGACACATTCAGTTGCTGGTGAGATGCTGATACAGGTTTGCTTGCTATGCAGGGGCCGGTGGTCACCTCACAGCACCTCGAGAAGGTGTCCTGTTTGAGTCCCAGTTCAAATATTGTATCAACCATGACCCGTAGATTACACCTTTTCCCCTTGTTTTTTTCCAGTCAATTGGGGCCAGAGAGACAACCTTTTGTATGGGTGTTACCTAGGCCAGTGTGCAGAAAACAAAGGCACAACTGTTAGTAGGAATGCAGGTAATGAAGGGGCATTAGCTGTTGGCTGATCGCACAGGGCAATGCATACCCATTTTCAATTAAAACATTATTTTTTAAATAAAAAGATCATGCCCAGGAGATTGCAGACATTGGATTAGAACTCAGGTCTCCAGCATTCCAAGACCAAGCACTTACCACTTGAGCCACTGGTGGCTGTGCTTCTGAGAGTAGCTTTTGGGCGTATGCCCCTGTGAGCATACCCATTTCAGTTGTGAAACATGTTCACTGGAGCCAAGGAGGATAGAACATCTGGCCCCCCGCTCCACCAAACACCAGCTAACTCCAGTGGCCTAGAGGTTAAGTGCTTGCGTTACAGCGCTGGGGGCCTGGGTTTGAGTCCTGCTTTCGGCACAGAAACGGAATAGTTGGGTAATCAGTTGTGGAGACCCACACTCCTAAAAGATTCAGTGGTTATGTAATGAGTTCCCTGGTAAAGGGAGGGTGGAAGAAAGCACAGATGCAGGACTGTGGAGGTGGGGACAGGGGAGAGGAAGTGCAGGGTAAAAATAAAGGAGGAGGTGGCTCAGGCAAAAAGGGGAGGTAAGGCTGGGTGAAGGGTTCCCTGTGGAAAAGAGGAGGGGGCTGGGTGAGTAGAGGGGGGGTGGGATGAGCAAAGCAGGGGGATGTGGGCCCTGGGTACGGTGTGAGGGGGAGAATACGGCCCTGAATAGTGGAGGGGGGGGTGTAAAGGAGGGTCCTAATGTGGGGAAAGGGGCCATTGAGGAGGGGAGAAAAAGGGTGCCCAGTGGAGGATGGAATGCACCGACATTTTTTTCTCATCCGGCACTACCCTTTAGCCTAACCTGTCTCCTCCTTTATACCCTGCACTGCCTGGCTAACTCTATGCTTTCTTCCTCCCTCCCTTCCTTCACCAGGGAACCTACGCCATGCCCTTCTAGACCTACCCTGACTCAGCCAGCCCCACCTCCTCTCCACAGGGACCCCTGCATCTGCCCCTACCTCTCCCTTTAGCCTGCTCTACCTCCTCCTTTAGCCTGCACTCCCTCACTTCCACAGTCCTCACTTCCACTGTCCCACTTCTCTGCTATGTTCCAGAGCAACTGTACAAGGAGATTACCCCACTATTCCGTTTAAGTGCCGAAAGCAGGACTCGAACCCACGCCCCCAGTGCTGTAACGCAAGCACTTAATCTCTAGGCCACTGCAGTTAGCTGGTATTTGGTGGAGCTGGGGGGCCAGATGTTCTATCCTCATTTTCTTCAGTGAACATGTTTCACCATGCAAATGAGTATGCTGACAGGGGCATGCAGAAGAAAGATATATACGCCCAAAAGCAACACTTAGAAACACAGCCACCAGTGGCTCAAGTGGTAAGTGCTTGGTCTTGGGATGCTGGAGACCTGAGTTCTAATCCAATGTCTGGAATCTGCTGGGCATGTATTTTTTATTTAAAAAAAAAAATGTTTTCTTTTCAAAATGGGTATGAATTGACCTGTGCGATCAGCCAACAGCTATTGCCCCTTCAATACCTGCATTCCTACTAACAATTGTGCCTTTGTTTTCTGCACTCTGGCCTTGGTAACACCCATCGAAAAGCGTGTCTCTCTGGCCCCCATCTGACTGGAAAAAACGAGGGGAAAAAGTGTAACCTACGGGTCATGGTTGATAAGATATTTGCACAAGGACTCAAACGGGACACCTTCTCGAGGCGCTGTGAGGTGACCCCCGACCCCTGCATAGCAAGCAAACCTGTATCAGCATCTCACCAGCAAATGAATGTGTCGCCTACTGGCTACGCATAGGAGGCTGCAGGAGGTGCATTAACCCATTGGGCTGTCGACCCTCCTTCCTCTGAGGGCAGAAAACTGAATTTCCATGTTGCCTTCCTTTGGCACATTAGATCTTTCTTTCACCCCAATTCAGAGGATGTGTTGCTTCACGGAGAGATGATACTCATTTTGAGGTGTCAGCCTCTAATAGCTAAGCAGGTCAGTTAAATCTTTACCTTTGTCATTGGGGTGTACTGATATGCGCAGGGCAGTCTTCTGTCCTCTACTACTGTAAACTTTGGTATTGCTGCTTGTTCAAGATTTTTAAATGTAAACACTCTGCTCTCAAAAGTGAAAGATTTTAAAGACTCTTGCTGTAGCTAGCCTTTCCCACTCTTTGCCCTGGGGGAGAGAGCAGAGGCGTAGGCAGGGTAGGGCCTGAGGGGCAAGGCCCACCCAAAATCTGTAAATGCCCACTCGGCAGCGCTGCATGGGAATTTACAGATATTGTTGTCAGTGCAGTGGGCCCAACTACATTAGCATCAGGCCCCATTTGCTAGACAATCCTGGCTACGCCTCTGGTGCTTCCCGACTCAACAACCCAATCACCCCTTCAGCTCTTCTTACTCGTCTCACAGCACCTCCCATAAGCGAGGAATGCATCTTTTGTTGGTAGATTTCCTTCATGAGGCTTAGCTAGGCCTGTATTCCTTTTCAAAGGGCTATAGAAGAGAGCAAAAAGGGAGAAGGCATAATGGAGCGGGAAGTAGGTGGAAGACGAGGGGTCAGGGGGGTTGGCAGTAAAAGAAACAGGGCCTGGCCTGGCAGAGAGTTGGAAGTTAGGGAACACATTGAGCATAGGAGGAGGAAAGATGCCTCAGGCATGTAACTCTCTGACTCTTCCCCACCGTGCCTGCAGAAAGAGCCTTCCGATTCCTAGCTCTCCCCTGAATGGATACATTTGCCTGGAGAGGCCAGAACTAATTTCAGTTAGCCAGAGGGTAAACAGGGGCCAGTGAGAGGTGCACGCCCCTTCATTTCACTAGGCTCCTGGGGCTTCTGGGAGGAAAAAAGGCATCAGTATTCCAGCAAGATCATCGTCAACAGGGCCACCATCACTAGGGGATTACAGGGCATGCTGTGACACTCTCCGGGGCCTGGTTGGCCAGGCTTATGTTGAAGAGCACATATCCTAACCCTAAGCTACCTGGGTGGCTGCACCATAGAGGCTGCACTGGACATAGGGCTGTGCCCGCAAGGGCTGTGGTCGCGTTTGGGAGCGTTAGGGACGCGTGGAGGACGCAGGGCGCAGACCTCTGCCCGTTTCCGACCAGGATTCGGCCCTCATTCTCAATAGTGGAGCCAGCCACTCCAAAATTGAGGGTGTTAAAGGCAGAAAGCAGCCCTCTCACCCCCAGGGCAAAGAGTGGGAAAGGCTCGTTGCATCAAGAGTCTTTCAAATCTTTCACTTTTGAGAGCAGAGTGTTTACATTTAGGAATCATTAAACAAGCAGCAATATGAAAACATAGAGTAGCAGAGGACAGGAGACTGCCCTATGCATATCAGTACAGCCCAATGACAAAGTCAAAGATTTAACTGACCTGCTTAGCTATTATATTATGGCTGACACCTCACAATGATTATCATCTCTCCGTGAAGCAAAACATCCTCTTAATTGGCTTGAAAGATAGACCTAATGTGCCAAAGGAAGGCAACATGGAAATTCAGACTCCTGCTCTCAGGGGAAGGAGGGTCGACAGCCCAATGGGTTAATGCACCTACTGCAGCCTCCTATGTGTAACCTGCAGGCGACACATTCAGTTGCTGGTGAGATGCTGATACAGGTTTGCTTGCTATGCAGGGGCCGGTGGTCACCTCACAGCACCTCGAGAAGGTGTCCTGTTTGAGTCCCAGTTCAAATATTGTATCAACCATGACCCGTAGATTACACCTTTTCCCCTTGTTTTTTTCCAGTCAATTGGGGCCAGAGAGACAACCTTTTGTATGGGTGTTACCTAGGCCAGTGTGCAGAAAACAAAGGCACAACTGTTAGTAGGAATGCAGGTAATGAAGGGGCATTAGCTGTTGGCTGATCGCACAGGGCAATGCATACCCATTTTCAATTAAAACATTATTTTTTAAATAAAAAGATCATGCCCAGGAGATTGCAGACATTGGATTAGAACTCAGGTCTCCAGCATTCCAAGACCAAGCACTTACCACTTGAGCCACTGGTGGCTGTGCTTCTGAGAGTAGCTTTTGGGCGTATGCCCCTGTGAGCATACCCATTTCAGTTGTGAAACATGTTCACTGGAGCCAAGGAGGATAGAACATCTGGCCCCCCGCTCCACCAAACACCAGCTAACTCCAGTGGCCTAGAGGTTAAGTGCTTGCGTTACAGCGCTGGGGGCCTGGGTTTGAGTCCTGCTTTCGGCACAGAAACGGAATAGTTGGGTAATCAGTTGTGGAGACCCACACTCCTAAAAGATTCAGTGGTTATGTAATGAGTTCCCTGGTAAAGGGAGGGTGGAAGAAAGCACAGATGCAGGACTGTGGAGGTGGGGACAGGGGAGAGGAAGTGCAGGGTAAAAATAAAGGAGGAGGTGGCTCAGGCAAAAAGGGGAGGTAAGGCTGGGTGAAGGGTTCCCTGTGGAAAAGAGGAGGGGGCTGGGTGAGTAGAGGGGGGGTGGGATGAGCAAAGCAGGGGGATGTGGGCCCTGGGTACGGTGTGAGGGGGAGAATACGGCCCTGAATAGTGGAGGGGGGGGGTGTAAAGGAGGGTCCTAATGTGGGGAAAGGGGCCATTGAGGAGGGGAGAAAAAGGGTGCCCAGTGGAGGATGGAATGCACCGACATTTTTTTCTCATCCGGCACTACCCTTTAGCCTAACCTGTCTCCTCCTTTATACCCTGCACTGCCTGGCTAACTCTATGCTTTCTTCCTCCCTCCCTTCCTTCACCAGGGAACCTACGCCATGCCCTTCTAGACCTACCCTGACTCAGCCAGCCCCACCTCCTCTCCACAGGGACCCCTGCATCTGCCCCTACCTCTCCCTTTAGCCTGCTCTACCTCCTCCTTTAGCCTGCACTCCCTCACTTCCACAGTCCTCACTTCCACTGTCCCACTTCTCTGCTATGTTCCAGAGCAACTGTACAAGGAGATTACCCCACTATTCCGTTTAAGTGCCGAAAGCAGGACTCGAACCCACGCCCCCAGTGCTGTAACGCAAGCACTTAATCTCTAGGCCACTGCAGTTAGCTGGTATTTGGTGGAGCTGGGGGGCCAGATGTTCTATCCTCATTTTCTTCAGTGAACATGTTTCACCATGCAAATGAGTATGCTGACAGGGGCATGCAGAAGAAAGATATATACGCCCAAAAGCAACACTTAGAAACACAGCCACCAGTGGCTCAAGTGGTAAGTGCTTGGTCTTGGGATGCTGGAGACCTGAGTTCTAATCCAATGTCTGGAATCTGCTGGGCATGTATTTTTTATTTAAAAAAAAAAATGTTTTCTTTTCAAAATGGGTATGAATTGACCTGTGCGATCAGCCAACAGCTATTGCCCCTTCAATACCTGCATTCCTACTAACAATTGTGCCTTTGTTTTCTGCACTCTGGCCTTGGTAACACCCATCGAAAAGCGTGTCTCTCTGGCCCCCATCTGACTGGAAAAAACGAGGGGAAAAAGTGTAACCTACGGGTCATGGTTGATAAGATATTTGCACAAGGACTCAAACGGGACACCTTCTCGAGGCGCTGTGAGGTGACCCCCGACCCCTGCATAGCAAGCAAACCTGTATCAGCATCTCACCAGCAAATGAATGTGTCGCCTACTGGCTACGCATAGGAGGCTGCAGGAGGTGCATTAACCCATTGGGCTGTCGACCCTCCTTCCTCTGAGGGCAGAAAACTGAATTTCCATGTTGCCTTCCTTTGGCACATTAGATCTTTCTTTCACCCCAATTCAGAGGATGTGTTGCTTCACGGAGAGATGATACTCATTTTGAGGTGTCAGCCTCTAATAGCTAAGCAGGTCAGTTAAATCTTTACCTTTGTCATTGGGGTGTACTGATATGCGCAGGGCAGTCTTCTGTCCTCTACTACTGTAAACTTTGGTATTGCTGCTTGTTCAAGATTTTTAAATGTAAACACTCTGCTCTCAAAAGTGAAAGATTTTAAAGACTCTTGCTGTAGCTAGCCTTTCCCACTCTTTGCCCTGGGGGAGAGAGCAGAGGCGTAGGCAGGGTAGGGCCTGAGGGGCAAGGCCCACCCAAAATCTGTAAATGCCCACTCGGCAGCGCTGCATGGGAATTTACAGATATTGTTGTCAGTGCAGTGGGCCCAACTACATTAGCATCAGGCCCCATTTGCTAGACAATCCTGGCTACGCCTCTGGTGCTTCCCGACTCAACAACCCAATCACCCCTTCAGCTCTTCTTACTCGTCTCACAGCACCTCCCATAAGCGAGGAATGCATCTTTTGTTGGTAGATTTCCTTCATGAGGCTTAGCTAGGCCTGTATTCCTTTTCAAAGGGCTATAGAAGAGAGCAAAAAGGGAGAAGGCATAATGGAGCGGGAAGTAGGTGGAAGACGAGGGGTCAGGGGGGTTGGCAGTAAAAGAAACAGGGCCTGGCCTGGCAGAGAGTTGGAAGTTAGGGAACACATTGAGCATAGGAGGAGGAAAGATGCCTCAGGCATGTAACTCTCTGACTCTTCCCCACCGTGCCTGCAGAAAGAGCCTTCCGATTCCTAGCTCTCCCCTGAATGGATACATTTGCCTGGAGAGGCCAGAACTAATTTCAGTTAGCCAGAGGGTAAACAGGGGCCAGTGAGAGGTGCACGCCCCTTCATTTCACTAGGCTCCTGGGGCTTCTGGGAGGAAAAAAGGCATCAGTATTCCAGCAAGATCATCGTCAACAGGGCCACCATCACTAGGGGATTACAGGGCATGCTGTGACACTCTCCGGGGCCTGGTTGGCCAGGCTTATGTTGAAGAGCACATATCCTAACCCTAAGCTACCTGGGTGGCTGCACCATAGAGGCTGCACTGGACATAGGGCTGTGCCCGCAAGGGCTGTGGTCGCGTTTGGGAGCGTTAGGGACGCGTGGAGGACGCAGGGCGCAGACCTCTGCCCGTTTCCGACCAGGATTCGGCCCTCATTCTCAATAGTGGAGCCAGCCACTCCAAAATTGAGGGTGTTAAAGGCAGAAAGCAGCCCTCTCACCCCCAGGGCAAAGAGTGGGAAAGGCTCGTTGCATCAAGAGTCTTTCAAATCTTTCACTTTTGAGAGCAGAGTGTTTACATTTAGGAATCATTAAACAAGCAGCAATATGAAAACATAGAGTAGCAGAGGACAGGAGACTGCCCTATGCATATCAGTACAGCCCAATGACAAAGTCAAAGATTTAACTGACCTGCTTAGCTATTATATTATGGCTGACACCTCACAATGATTATCATCTCTCCGTGAAGCAAAACATCCTCTTAATTGGCTTGAAAGATAGACCTAATGTGCCAAAGGAAGGCAACATGGAAATTCAGACTCCTGCTCTCAGGGGAAGGAGGGTCGACAGCCCAATGGGTTAATGCACCTACTGCAGCCTCCTATGTGTAACCTGCAGGCGACACATTCAGTTGCTGGTGAGATGCTGATACAGGTTTGCTTGCTATGCAGGGGCCGGTGGTCACCTCACAGCACCTCGAGAAGGTGTCCTGTTTGAGTCCCAGTTCAAATATTGTATCAACCATGACCCGTAGATTACACCTTTTCCCCTTGTTTTTTTCCAGTCAATTGGGGCCAGAGAGACAACCTTTTGTATGGGTGTTACCTAGGCCAGTGTGCAGAAAACAAAGGCACAACTGTTAGTAGGAATGCAGGTAATGAAGGGGCATTAGCTGTTGGCTGATCGCACAGGGCAATGCATACCCATTTTCAATTAAAACATTATTTTTTAAATAAAAAGATCATGCCCAGGAGATTGCAGACATTGGATTAGAACTCAGGTCTCCAGCATTCCAAGACCAAGCACTTACCACTTGAGCCACTGGTGGCTGTGCTTCTGAGAGTAGCTTTTGGGCGTATGCCCCTGTGAGCATACCCATTTCAGTTGTGAAACATGTTCACTGGAGCCAAGGAGGATAGAACATCTGGCCCCCCGCTCCACCAAACACCAGCTAACTCCAGTGGCCTAGAGGTTAAGTGCTTGCGTTACAGCGCTGGGGGCCTGGGTTTGAGTCCTGCTTTCGGCACAGAAACGGAATAGTTGGGTAATCAGTTGTGGAGACCCACACTCCTAAAAGATTCAGTGGTTATGTAATGAGTTCCCTGGTAAAGGGAGGGTGGAAGAAAGCACAGATGCAGGACTGTGGAGGTGGGGACAGGGGAGAGGAAGTGCAGGGTAAAAATAAAGGAGGAGGTGGCTCAGGCAAAAAGGGGAGGTAAGGCTGGGTGAAGGGTTCCCTGTGGAAAAGAGGAGGGGGCTGGGTGAGTAGAGGGGGGGTGGGATGAGCAAAGCAGGGGGATGTGGGCCCTGGGTACGGTGTGAGGGGGAGAATACGGCCCTGAATAGTGGAGGGGGGGGGTGTAAAGGAGGGTCCTAATGTGGGGAAAGGGGCCATTGAGGAGGGGAGAAAAAGGGTGCCCAGTGGAGGATGGAATGCACCGACATTTTTTTCTCATCCGGCACTACCCTTTAGCCTAACCTGTCTCCTCCTTTATACCCTGCACTGCCTGGCTAACTCTATGCTTTCTTCCTCCCTCCCTTCCTTCACCAGGGAACCTACGCCATGCCCTTCTAGACCTACCCTGACTCAGCCAGCCCCACCTCCTCTCCACAGGGACCCCTGCATCTGCCCCTACCTCTCCCTTTAGCCTGCTCTACCTCCTCCTTTAGCCTGCACTCCCTCACTTCCACAGTCCTCACTTCCACTGTCCCACTTCTCTGCTATGTTCCAGAGCAACTGTACAAGGAGATTACCCCACTATTCCGTTTAAGTGCCGAAAGCAGGACTCGAACCCACGCCCCCAGTGCTGTAACGCAAGCACTTAATCTCTAGGCCACTGCAGTTAGCTGGTATTTGGTGGAGCTGGGGGGCCAGATGTTCTATCCTCATTTTCTTCAGTGAACATGTTTCACCATGCAAATGAGTATGCTGACAGGGGCATGCAGAAGAAAGATATATACGCCCAAAAGCAACACTTAGAAACACAGCCACCAGTGGCTCAAGTGGTAAGTGCTTGGTCTTGGGATGCTGGAGACCTGAGTTCTAATCCAATGTCTGGAATCTGCTGGGCATGTATTTTTTATTTAAAAAAAAAAATGTTTTCTTTTCAAAATGGGTATGAATTGACCTGTGCGATCAGCCAACAGCTATTGCCCCTTCAATACCTGCATTCCTACTAACAATTGTGCCTTTGTTTTCTGCACTCTGGCCTTGGTAACACCCATCGAAAAGCGTGTCTCTCTGGCCCCCATCTGACTGGAAAAAACGAGGGGAAAAAGTGTAACCTACGGGTCATGGTTGATAAGATATTTGCACAAGGACTCAAACGGGACACCTTCTCGAGGCGCTGTGAGGTGACCCCCGACCCCTGCATAGCAAGCAAACCTGTATCAGCATCTCACCAGCAAATGAATGTGTCGCCTACTGGCTACGCATAGGAGGCTGCAGGAGGTGCATTAACCCATTGGGCTGTCGACCCTCCTTCCTCTGAGGGCAGAAAACTGAATTTCCATGTTGCCTTCCTTTGGCACATTAGATCTTTCTTTCACCCCAATTCAGAGGATGTGTTGCTTCACGGAGAGATGATACTCATTTTGAGGTGTCAGCCTCTAATAGCTAAGCAGGTCAGTTAAATCTTTACCTTTGTCATTGGGGTGTACTGATATGCGCAGGGCAGTCTTCTGTCCTCTACTACTGTAAACTTTGGTATTGCTGCTTGTTCAAGATTTTTAAATGTAAACACTCTGCTCTCAAAAGTGAAAGATTTTAAAGACTCTTGCTGTAGCTAGCCTTTCCCACTCTTTGCCCTGGGGGAGAGAGCAGAGGCGTAGGCAGGGTAGGGCCTGAGGGGCAAGGCCCACCCAAAATCTGTAAATGCCCACTCGGCAGCGCTGCATGGGAATTTACAGATATTGTTGTCAGTGCAGTGGGCCCAACTACATTAGCATCAGGCCCCATTTGCTAGACAATCCTGGCTACGCCTCTGGTGCTTCCCGACTCAACAACCCAATCACCCCTTCAGCTCTTCTTACTCGTCTCACAGCACCTCCCATAAGCGAGGAATGCATCTTTTGTTGGTAGATTTCCTTCATGAGGCTTAGCTAGGCCTGTATTCCTTTTCAAAGGGCTATAGAAGAGAGCAAAAAGGGAGAAGGCATAATGGAGCGGGAAGTAGGTGGAAGACGAGGGGTCAGGGGGGTTGGCAGTAAAAGAAACAGGGCCTGGCCTGGCAGAGAGTTGGAAGTTAGGGAACACATTGAGCATAGGAGGAGGAAAGATGCCTCAGGCATGTAACTCTCTGACTCTTCCCCACCGTGCCTGCAGAAAGAGCCTTCCGATTCCTAGCTCTCCCCTGAATGGATACATTTGCCTGGAGAGGCCAGAACTAATTTCAGTTAGCCAGAGGGTAAACAGGGGCCAGTGAGAGGTGCACGCCCCTTCATTTCACTAGGCTCCTGGGGCTTCTGGGAGGAAAAAAGGCATCAGTATTCCAGCAAGATCATCGTCAACAGGGCCACCATCACTAGGGGATTACAGGGCATGCTGTGACACTCTCCGGGGCCTGGTTGGCCAGGCTTATGTTGAAGAGCACATATCCTAACCCTAAGCTACCTGGGTGGCTGCACCATAGAGGCTGCACTGGACATAGGGCTGTGCCCGCAAGGGCTGTGGTCGCGTTTGGGAGCGTTAGGGACGCGTGGAGGACGCAGGGCGCAGACCTCTGCCCGTTTCCGACCAGGATTCGGCCCTCATTCTCAATAGTGGAGCCAGCCACTCCAAAATTGAGGGTGTTAAAGGCAGAAAGCAGCCCTCTCACCCCCAGGGCAAAGAGTGGGAAAGGCTCGTTGCATCAAGAGTCTTTCAAATCTTTCACTTTTGAGAGCAGAGTGTTTACATTTAGGAATCATTAAACAAGCAGCAATATGAAAACATAGAGTAGCAGAGGACAGGAGACTGCCCTATGCATATCAGTACAGCCCAATGACAAAGTCAAAGATTTAACTGACCTGCTTAGCTATTATATTATGGCTGACACCTCACAATGATTATCATCTCTCCGTGAAGCAAAACATCCTCTTAATTGGCTTGAAAGATAGACCTAATGTGCCAAAGGAAGGCAACATGGAAATTCAGACTCCTGCTCTCAGGGGAAGGAGGGTCGACAGCCCAATGGGTTAATGCACCTACTGCAGCCTCCTATGTGTAACCTGCAGGCGACACATTCAGTTGCTGGTGAGATGCTGATACAGGTTTGCTTGCTATGCAGGGGCCGGTGGTCACCTCACAGCACCTCGAGAAGGTGTCCTGTTTGAGTCCCAGTTCAAATATTGTATCAACCATGACCCGTAGATTACACCTTTTCCCCTTGTTTTTTTCCAGTCAATTGGGGCCAGAGAGACAACCTTTTGTATGGGTGTTACCTAGGCCAGTGTGCAGAAAACAAAGGCACAACTGTTAGTAGGAATGCAGGTAATGAAGGGGCATTAGCTGTTGGCTGATCGCACAGGGCAATGCATACCCATTTTCAATTAAAACATTATTTTTTAAATAAAAAGATCATGCCCAGGAGATTGCAGACATTGGATTAGAACTCAGGTCTCCAGCATTCCAAGACCAAGCACTTACCACTTGAGCCACTGGTGGCTGTGCTTCTGAGAGTAGCTTTTGGGCGTATGCCCCTGTGAGCATACCCATTTCAGTTGTGAAACATGTTCACTGGAGCCAAGGAGGATAGAACATCTGGCCCCCCGCTCCACCAAACACCAGCTAACTCCAGTGGCCTAGAGGTTAAGTGCTTGCGTTACAGCGCTGGGGGCCTGGGTTTGAGTCCTGCTTTCGGCACAGAAACGGAATAGTTGGGTAATCAGTTGTGGAGACCCACACTCCTAAAAGATTCAGTGGTTATGTAATGAGTTCCCTGGTAAAGGGAGGGTGGAAGAAAGCACAGATGCAGGACTGTGGAGGTGGGGACAGGGGAGAGGAAGTGCAGGGTAAAAATAAAGGAGGAGGTGGCTCAGGCAAAAAGGGGAGGTAAGGCTGGGTGAAGGGTTCCCTGTGGAAAAGAGGAGGGGGCTGGGTGAGTAGAGGGGGGGTGGGATGAGCAAAGCAGGGGGATGTGGGCCCTGGGTACGGTGTGAGGGGGAGAATACGGCCCTGAATAGTGGAGGGGGGGGTGTAAAGGAGGGTCCTAATGTGGGGAAAGGGGCCATTGAGGAGGGGAGAAAAAGGGTGCCCAGTGGAGGATGGAATGCACCGACATTTTTTTCTCATCCGGCACTACCCTTTAGCCTAACCTGTCTCCTCCTTTATACCCTGCACTGCCTGGCTAACTCTATGCTTTCTTCCTCCCTCCCTTCCTTCACCAGGGAACCTACGCCATGCCCTTCTAGACCTACCCTGACTCAGCCAGCCCCACCTCCTCTCCACAGGGACCCCTGCATCTGCCCCTACCTCTCCCTTTAGCCTGCTCTACCTCCTCCTTTAGCCTGCACTCCCTCACTTCCACAGTCCTCACTTCCACTGTCCCACTTCTCTGCTATGTTCCAGAGCAACTGTACAAGGAGATTACCCCACTATTCCGTTTAAGTGCCGAAAGCAGGACTCGAACCCACGCCCCCAGTGCTGTAACGCAAGCACTTAATCTCTAGGCCACTGCAGTTAGCTGGTATTTGGTGGAGCTGGGGGGCCAGATGTTCTATCCTCATTTTCTTCAGTGAACATGTTTCACCATGCAAATGAGTATGCTGACAGGGGCATGCAGAAGAAAGATATATACGCCCAAAAGCAACACTTAGAAACACAGCCACCAGTGGCTCAAGTGGTAAGTGCTTGGTCTTGGGATGCTGGAGACCTGAGTTCTAATCCAATGTCTGGAATCTGCTGGGCATGTATTTTTTATTTAAAAAAAAAAATGTTTTCTTTTCAAAATGGGTATGAATTGACCTGTGCGATCAGCCAACAGCTATTGCCCCTTCAATACCTGCATTCCTACTAACAATTGTGCCTTTGTTTTCTGCACTCTGGCCTTGGTAACACCCATCGAAAAGCGTGTCTCTCTGGCCCCCATCTGACTGGAAAAAACGAGGGGAAAAAGTGTAACCTACGGGTCATGGTTGATAAGATATTTGCACAAGGACTCAAACGGGACACCTTCTCGAGGCGCTGTGAGGTGACCCCCGACCCCTGCATAGCAAGCAAACCTGTATCAGCATCTCACCAGCAAATGAATGTGTCGCCTACTGGCTACGCATAGGAGGCTGCAGGAGGTGCATTAACCCATTGGGCTGTCGACCCTCCTTCCTCTGAGGGCAGAAAACTGAATTTCCATGTTGCCTTCCTTTGGCACATTAGATCTTTCTTTCACCCCAATTCAGAGGATGTGTTGCTTCACGGAGAGATGATACTCATTTTGAGGTGTCAGCCTCTAATAGCTAAGCAGGTCAGTTAAATCTTTACCTTTGTCATTGGGGTGTACTGATATGCGCAGGGCAGTCTTCTGTCCTCTACTACTGTAAACTTTGGTATTGCTGCTTGTTCAAGATTTTTAAATGTAAACACTCTGCTCTCAAAAGTGAAAGATTTTAAAGACTCTTGCTGTAGCTAGCCTTTCCCACTCTTTGCCCTGGGGGAGAGAGCAGAGGCGTAGGCAGGGTAGGGCCTGAGGGGCAAGGCCCACCCAAAATCTGTAAATGCCCACTCGGCAGCGCTGCATGGGAATTTACAGATATTGTTGTCAGTGCAGTGGGCCCAACTACATTAGCATCAGGCCCCATTTGCTAGACAATCCTGGCTACGCCTCTGGTGCTTCCCGACTCAACAACCCAATCACCCCTTCAGCTCTTCTTACTCGTCTCACAGCACCTCCCATAAGCGAGGAATGCATCTTTTGTTGGTAGATTTCCTTCATGAGGCTTAGCTAGGCCTGTATTCCTTTTCAAAGGGCTATAGAAGAGAGCAAAAAGGGAGAAGGCATAATGGAGCGGGAAGTAGGTGGAAGACGAGGGGTCAGGGGGGTTGGCAGTAAAAGAAACAGGGCCTGGCCTGGCAGAGAGTTGGAAGTTAGGGAACACATTGAGCATAGGAGGAGGAAAGATGCCTCAGGCATGTAACTCTCTGACTCTTCCCCACCGTGCCTGCAGAAAGAGCCTTCCGATTCCTAGCTCTCCCCTGAATGGATACATTTGCCTGGAGAGGCCAGAACTAATTTCAGTTAGCCAGAGGGTAAACAGGGGCCAGTGAGAGGTGCACGCCCCTTCATTTCACTAGGCTCCTGGGGCTTCTGGGAGGAAAAAAGGCATCAGTATTCCAGCAAGATCATCGTCAACAGGGCCACCATCACTAGGGGATTACAGGGCATGCTGTGACACTCTCCGGGGCCTGGTTGGCCAGGCTTATGTTTAAGAGCACATATCCTAACCCTAAGCTACCTGGGTGGCTGCACCATAGAGGCTGCACTGGACATAGGGCTGTGCCCGCAAGGGCTGTGGTCGCGTTTGGGAGCGTTAGGGACGCGTGGAGGACGCAGGGCGCAGACCTCTGCCCGTTTCCGACCAGGATTCGGCCCTCATTCTCAATAGTGGAGCCAGCCACTCCAAAATTGAGGGTGTTAAAGGCAGAAAGCAGCCCTCTCACCCCCAGGGCAAAGAGTGGGAAAGGCTCGTTGCATCAAGAGTCTTTCAAATCTTTCACTTTTGAGAGCAGAGTGTTTACATTTAGGAATCATTAAACAAGCAGCAATATGAAAACATAGAGTAGCAGAGGACAGGAGACTGCCCTATGCATATCAGTACAGCCCAATGACAAAGTCAAAGATTTAACTGACCTGCTTAGCTATTATATTATGGCTGACACCTCACAATGATTATCATCTCTCCGTGAAGCAAAACATCCTCTTAATTGGCTTGAAAGATAGACCTAATGTGCCAAAGGAAGGCAACATGGAAATTCAGACTCCTGCTCTCAGGGGAAGGAGGGTCGACAGCCCAATGGGTTAATGCACCTACTGCAGCCTCCTATGTGTAACCTGCAGGCGACACATTCAGTTGCTGGTGAGATGCTGATACAGGTTTGCTTGCTATGCAGGGGCCGGTGGTCACCTCACAGCACCTCGAGAAGGTGTCCTGTTTGAGTCCCAGTTCAAATATTGTATCAACCATGACCCGTAGATTACACCTTTTCCCCTTGTTTTTTTCCAGTCAATTGGGGCCAGAGAGACAACCTTTTGTATGGGTGTTACCTAGGCCAGTGTGCAGAAAACAAAGGCACAACTGTTAGTAGGAATGCAGGTAATGAAGGGGCATTAGCTGTTGGCTGATCGCACAGGGCAATGCATACCCATTTTCAATTAAAACATTATTTTTTAAATAAAAAGATCATGCCCAGGAGATTGCAGACATTGGATTAGAACTCAGGTCTCCAGCATTCCAAGACCAAGCACTTACCACTTGAGCCACTGGTGGCTGTGCTTCTGAGAGTAGCTTTTGGGCGTATGCCCCTGTGAGCATACCCATTTCAGTTGTGAAACATGTTCACTGGAGCCAAGGAGGATAGAACATCTGGCCCCCCGCTCCACCAAACACCAGCTAACTCCAGTGGCCTAGAGGTTAAGTGCTTGCGTTACAGCGCTGGGGGCCTGGGTTTGAGTCCTGCTTTCGGCACAGAAACGGAATAGTTGGGTAATCAGTTGTGGAGACCCACACTCCTAAAAGATTCAGTGGTTATGTAATGAGTTCCCTGGTAAAGGGAGGGTGGAAGAAAGCACAGATGCAGGACTGTGGAGGTGGGGACAGGGGAGAGGAAGTGCAGGGTAAAAATAAAGGAGGAGGTGGCTCAGGCAAAAAGGGGAGGTAAGGCTGGGTGAAGGGTTCCCTGTGGAAAAGAGGAGGGGGCTGGGTGAGTAGAGGGGGGGTGGGATGAGCAAAGCAGGGGGATGTGGGCCCTGGGTACGGTGTGAGGGGGAGAATACGGCCCTGAATAGTGGAGGGGGGGGTGTAAAGGAGGGTCCTAATGTGGGGAAAGGGGCCATTGAGGAGGGGAGAAAAAGGGTGCCCAGTGGAGGATGGAATGCACCGACATTTTTTTCTCATCCGGCACTACCCTTTAGCCTAACCTGTCTCCTCCTTTATACCCTGCACTGCCTGGCTAACTCTATGCTTTCTTCCTCCCTCCCTTCCTTCACCAGGGAACCTACGCCATGCCCTTCTAGACCTACCCTGACTCAGCCAGCCCCACCTCCTCTCCACAGGGACCCCTGCATCTGCCCCTACCTCTCCCTTTAGCCTGCTCTACCTCCTCCTTTAGCCTGCACTCCCTCACTTCCACAGTCCTCACTTCCACTGTCCCACTTCTCTGCTATGTTCCAGAGCAACTGTACAAGGAGATTACCCCACTATTCCGTTTAAGTGCCGAAAGCAGGACTCGAACCCACGCCCCCAGTGCTGTAACGCAAGCACTTAATCTCTAGGCCACTGCAGTTAGCTGGTATTTGGTGGAGCTGGGGGGCCAGATGTTCTATCCTCATTTTCTTCAGTGAACATGTTTCACCATGCAAATGAGTATGCTGACAGGGGCATGCAGAAGAAAGATATATACGCCCAAAAGCAACACTTAGAAACACAGCCACCAGTGGCTCAAGTGGTAAGTGCTTGGTCTTGGGATGCTGGAGACCTGAGTTCTAATCCAATGTCTGGAATCTGCTGGGCATGTATTTTTTATTTAAAAAAAAAAATGTTTTCTTTTCAAAATGGGTATGAATTGACCTGTGCGATCAGCCAACAGCTATTGCCCCTTCAATACCTGCATTCCTACTAACAATTGTGCCTTTGTTTTCTGCACTCTGGCCTTGGTAACACCCATCGAAAAGCGTGTCTCTCTGGCCCCCATCTGACTGGAAAAAACGAGGGGAAAAAGTGTAACCTACGGGTCATGGTTGATAAGATATTTGCACAAGGACTCAAACGGGACACCTTCTCGAGGCGCTGTGAGGTGACCCCCGACCCCTGCATAGCAAGCAAACCTGTATCAGCATCTCACCAGCAAATGAATGTGTCGCCTACTGGCTACGCATAGGAGGCTGCAGGAGGTGCATTAACCCATTGGGCTGTCGACCCTCCTTCCTCTGAGGGCAGAAAACTGAATTTCCATGTTGCCTTCCTTTGGCACATTAGATCTTTCTTTCACCCCAATTCAGAGGATGTGTTGCTTCACGGAGAGATGATACTCATTTTGAGGTGTCAGCCTCTAATAGCTAAGCAGGTCAGTTAAATCTTTACCTTTGTCATTGGGGTGTACTGATATGCGCAGGGCAGTCTTCTGTCCTCTACTACTGTAAACTTTGGTATTGCTGCTTGTTCAAGATTTTTAAATGTAAACACTCTGCTCTCAAAAGTGAAAGATTTTAAAGACTCTTGCTGTAGCTAGCCTTTCCCACTCTTTGCCCTGGGGGAGAGAGCAGAGGCGTAGGCAGGGTAGGGCCTGAGGGGCAAGGCCCACCCAAAATCTGTAAATGCCCACTCGGCAGCGCTGCATGGGAATTTACAGATATTGTTGTCAGTGCAGTGGGCCCAACTACATTAGCATCAGGCCCCATTTGCTAGACAATCCTGGCTACGCCTCTGGTGCTTCCCGACTCAACAACCCAATCACCCCTTCAGCTCTTCTTACTCGTCTCACAGCACCTCCCATAAGCGAGGAATGCATCTTTTGTTGGTAGATTTCCTTCATGAGGCTTAGCTAGGCCTGTATTCCTTTTCAAAGGGCTATAGAAGAGAGCAAAAAGGGAGAAGGCATAATGGAGCGGGAAGTAGGTGGAAGACGAGGGGTCAGGGGGGTTGGCAGTAAAAGAAACAGGGCCTGGCCTGGCAGAGAGTTGGAAGTTAGGGAACACATTGAGCATAGGAGGAGGAAAGATGCCTCAGGCATGTAACTCTCTGACTCTTCCCCACCGTGCCTGCAGAAAGAGCCTTCCGATTCCTAGCTCTCCCCTGAATGGATACATTTGCCTGGAGAGGCCAGAACTAATTTCAGTTAGCCAGAGGGTAAACAGGGGCCAGTGAGAGGTGCACGCCCCTTCATTTCACTAGGCTCCTGGGGCTTCTGGGAGGAAAAAAGGCATCAGTATTCCAGCAAGATCATCGTCAACAGGGCCACCATCACTAGGGGATTACAGGGCATGCTGTGACACTCTCCGGGGCCTGGTTGGCCAGGCTTATGTTGAAGAGCACATATCCTAACCCTAAGCTACCTGGGTGGCTGCACCATAGAGGCTGCACTGGACATAGGGCTGTGCCCGCAAGGGCTGTGGTCGCGTTTGGGAGCGTTAGGGACGCGTGGAGGACGCAGGGCGCAGACCTCTGCCCGTTTCCGACCAGGATTCGGCCCTCATTCTCAATAGTGGAGCCAGCCACTCCAAAATTGAGGGTGTTAAAGGCAGAAAGCAGCCCTCTCACCCCCAGGGCAAAGAGTGGGAAAGGCTCGTTGCATCAAGAGTCTTTCAAATCTTTCACTTTTGAGAGCAGAGTGTTTACATTTAGGAATCATTAAACAAGCAGCAATATGAAAACATAGAGTAGCAGAGGACAGGAGACTGCCCTATGCATATCAGTACAGCCCAATGACAAAGTCAAAGATTTAACTGACCTGCTTAGCTATTATATTATGGCTGACACCTCACAATGATTATCATCTCTCCGTGAAGCAAAACATCCTCTTAATTGGCTTGAAAGATAGACCTAATGTGCCAAAGGAAGGCAACATGGAAATTCAGACTCCTGCTCTCAGGGGAAGGAGGGTCGACAGCCCAATGGGTTAATGCACCTACTGCAGCCTCCTATGTGTAACCTGCAGGCGACACATTCAGTTGCTGGTGAGATGCTGATACAGGTTTGCTTGCTATGCAGGGGCCGGTGGTCACCTCACAGCACCTCGAGAAGGTGTCCTGTTTGAGTCCCAGTTCAAATATTGTATCAACCATGACCCGTAGATTACACCTTTTCCCCTTGTTTTTTTCCAGTCAATTGGGGCCAGAGAGACAACCTTTTGTATGGGTGTTACCTAGGCCAGTGTGCAGAAAACAAAGGCACAACTGTTAGTAGGAATGCAGGTAATGAAGGGGCATTAGCTGTTGGCTGATCGCACAGGGCAATGCATACCCATTTTCAATTAAAACATTATTTTTTAAATAAAAAGATCATGCCCAGGAGATTGCAGACATTGGATTAGAACTCAGGCCTCCAGCATTCCAAGACCAAGCACTTACCACTTGAGCCACTGGTGGCTGTGCTTCTGAGAGTAGCTTTTGGGCGTATGCCCCTGTGAGCATACCCATTTCAGTTGTGAAACATGTTCACTGGAGCCAAGGAGGATAGAACATCTGGCCCCCCGCTCCACCAAACACCAGCTAACTCCAGTGGCCTAGAGGTTAAGTGCTTGCGTTACAGCGCTGGGGGCCTGGGTTTGAGTCCTGCTTTCGGCACAGAAACGGAATAGTTGGGTAATCAGTTGTGGAGACCCACACTCCTAAAAGATTCAGTGGTTATGTAATGAGTTCCCTGGTAAAGGGAGGGTGGAAGAAAGCACAGATGCAGGACTGTGGAGGTGGGGACAGGGGAGAGGAAGTGCAGGGTAAAAATAAAGGAGGAGGTGGCTCAGGCAAAAAGGGGAGGTAAGGCTGGGTGAAGGGTTCCCTGTGGAAAAGAGGAGGGGGCTGGGTGAGTAGAGGGGGGGTGGGATGAGCAAAGCAGGGGGATGTGGGCCCTGGGTACGGTGTGAGGGGGAGAATACGGCCCTGAATAGTGGAGGGGGGGGGTGTAAAGGAGGGTCCTAATGTGGGGAAAGGGGCCATTGAGGAGGGGAGAAAAAGGGTGCCCAGTGGAGGATGGAATGCACCGACATTTTTTTCTCATCCGGCACTACCCTTTAGCCTAACCTGTCTCCTCCTTTATACCCTGCACTGCCTGGCTAACTCTATGCTTTCTTCCTCCCTCCCTTCCTTCACCAGGGAACCTACGCCATGCCCTTCTAGACCTACCCTGACTCAGCCAGCCCCACCTCCTCTCCACAGGGACCCCTGCATCTGCCCCTACCTCTCCCTTTAGCCTGCTCTACCTCCTCCTTTAGCCTGCACTCCCTCACTTCCACAGTCCTCACTTCCACTGTCCCACTTCTCTGCTATGTTCCAGAGCAACTGTACAAGGAGATTACCCCACTATTCCGTTTAAGTGCCGAAAGCAGGACTCGAACCCACGCCCCCAGTGCTGTAACGCAAGCACTTAATCTCTAGGCCACTGCAGTTAGCTGGTATTTGGTGGAGCTGGGGGGCCAGATGTTCTATCCTCATTTTCTTCAGTGAACATGTTTCACCATGCAAATGAGTATGCTGACAGGGGCATGCAGAAGAAAGATATATACGCCCAAAAGCAACACTTAGAAACACAGCCACCAGTGGCTCAAGTGGTAAGTGCTTGGTCTTGGGATGCTGGAGACCTGAGTTCTAATCCAATGTCTGGAATCTGCTGGGCATGTATTTTTTATTTAAAAAAAAAAATGTTTTCTTTTCAAAATGGGTATGAATTGACCTGTGCGATCAGCCAACAGCTATTGCCCCTTCAATACCTGCATTCCTACTAACAATTGTGCCTTTGTTTTCTGCACTCTGGCCTTGGTAACACCCATCGAAAAGCGTGTCTCTCTGGCCCCCATCTGACTGGAAAAAACGAGGGGAAAAAGTGTAACCTACGGGTCATGGTTGATAAGATATTTGCACAAGGACTCAAACGGGACACCTTCTCGAGGCGCTGTGAGGTGACCCCCGACCCCTGCATAGCAAGCAAACCTGTATCAGCATCTCACCAGCAAATGAATGTGTCGCCTACTGGCTACGCATAGGAGGCTGCAGGAGGTGCATTAACCCATTGGGCTGTCGACCCTCCTTCCTCTGAGGGCAGAAAACTGAATTTCCATGTTGCCTTCCTTTGGCACATTAGATCTTTCTTTCACCCCAATTCAGAGGATGTGTTGCTTCACGGAGAGATGATACTCATTTTGAGGTGTCAGCCTCTAATAGCTAAGCAGGTCAGTTAAATCTTTACCTTTGTCATTGGGGTGTACTGATATGCGCAGGGCAGTCTTCTGTCCTCTACTACTGTAAACTTTGGTATTGCTGCTTGTTCAAGATTTTTAAATGTAAACACTCTGCTCTCAAAAGTGAAAGATTTTAAAGACTCTTGCTGTAGCTAGCCTTTCCCACTCTTTGCCCTGGGGGAGAGAGCAGAGGCGTAGGCAGGGTAGGGCCTGAGGGGCAAGGCCCACCCAAAATCTGTAAATGCCCACTCGGCAGCGCTGCATGGGAATTTACAGATATTGTTGTCAGTGCAGTGGGCCCAACTACATTAGCATCAGGCCCCATTTGCTAGACAATCCTGGCTACGCCTCTGGTGCTTCCCGACTCAACAACCCAATCACCCCTTCAGCTCTTCTTACTCGTCTCACAGCACCTCCCATAAGCGAGGAATGCATCTTTTGTTGGTAGATTTCCTTCATGAGGCTTAGCTAGGCCTGTATTCCTTTTCAAAGGGCTATAGAAGAGAGCAAAAAGGGAGAAGGCATAATGGAGCGGGAAGTAGGTGGAAGACGAGGGGTCAGGGGGGTTGGCAGTAAAAGAAACAGGGCCTGGCCTGGCAGAGAGTTGGAAGTTAGGGAACACATTGAGCATAGGAGGAGGAAAGATGCCTCAGGCATGTAACTCTCTGACTCTTCCCCACCGTGCCTGCAGAAAGAGCCTTCCGATTCCTAGCTCTCCCCTGAATGGATACATTTGCCTGGAGAGGCCAGAACTAATTTCAGTTAGCCAGAGGGTAAACAGGGGCCAGTGAGAGGTGCACGCCCCTTCATTTCACTAGGCTCCTGGGGCTTCTGGGAGGAAAAAAGGCATCAGTATTCCAGCAAGATCATCGTCAACAGGGCCACCATCACTAGGGGATTACAGGGCATGCTGTGACACTCTCCGGGGCCTGGTTGGCCAGGCTTATGTTTAAGAGCACATATCCTAACCCTAAGCTACCTGGGTGGCTGCACCATAGAGGCTGCACTGGACATAGGGCTGTGCCCGCAAGGGCTGTGGTCGCGTTTGGGAGCGTTAGGGACGCGTGGAGGACGCAGGGCGCAGACCTCTGCCCGTTTCCGACCAGGATTCGGCCCTCATTCTCAATAGTGGAGCCAGCCACTCCAGAATTGAGGGTGTTAAAGGCAGAAAGCAGCCCTCTCACCCCCAGGGCAAAGAGTGGGAAAGGCTCGTTGCATCAAGAGTCTTTCAAATCTTTCACTTTTGAGAGCAGAGTGTTTACATTTAGGAATCATTAAACAAGCAGCAATATGAAAACATAGAGTAGCAGAGGACAGGAGACTGCCCTATGCATATCAGTACAGCCCAATGACAAAGTCAAAGATTTAACTGACCTGCTTAGCTATTATATTATGGCTGACACCTCACAATGATTATCATCTCTCCGTGAAGCAAAACATCCTCTTAATTGGCTTGAAAGATAGACCTAATGTGCCAAAGGAAGGCAACATGGAAATTCAGACTCCTGCTCTCAGGGGAAGGAGGGTCGACAGCCCAATGGGTTAATGCACCTACTGCAGCCTCCTATGTGTAACCTGCAGGCGACACATTCAGTTGCTGGTGAGATGCTGATACAGGTTTGCTTGCTATGCAGGGGCCGGTGGTCACCTCACAGCACCTCGAGAAGGTGTCCTGTTTGAGTCCCAGTTCAAATATTGTATCAACCATGACCCGTAGATTACACCTTTTCCCCTTGTTTTTTTCCAGTCAATTGGGGCCAGAGAGACAACCTTTTGTATGGGTGTTACCTAGGCCAGTGTGCAGAAAACAAAGGCACAACTGTTAGTAGGAATGCAGGTAATGAAGGGGCATTAGCTGTTGGCTGATCGCACAGGGCAATGCATACCCATTTTCAATTAAAACATTATTTTTTAAATAAAAAGATCATGCCCAGGAGATTGCAGACATTGGATTAGAACTCAGGTCTCCAGCATTCCAAGACCAAGCACTTACCACTTGAGCCACTGGTGGCTGTGCTTCTGAGAGTAGCTTTTGGGCGTATGCCCCTGTGAGCATACCCATTTCAGTTGTGAAACATGTTCACTGGAGCCAAGGAGGATAGAACATCTGGCCCCCCGCTCCACCAAACACCAGCTAACTCCAGTGGCCTAGAGGTTAAGTGCTTGCGTTACAGCGCTGGGGGCCTGGGTTTGAGTCCTGCTTTCGGCACAGAAACGGAATAGTTGGGTAATCAGTTGTGGAGACCCACACTCCTAAAAGATTCAGTGGTTATGTAATGAGTTCCCTGGTAAAGGGAGGGTGGAAGAAAGCACAGATGCAGGACTGTGGAGGTGGGGACAGGGGAGAGGAAGTGCAGGGTAAAAATAAAGGAGGAGGTGGCTCAGGCAAAAAGGGGAGGTAAGGCTGGGTGAAGGGTTCCCTGTGGAAAAGAGGAGGGGGCTGGGTGAGTAGAGGGGGGGTGGGATGAGCAAAGCAGGGGGATGTGGGCCCTGGGTACGGTGTGAGGGGGAGAATACGGCCCTGAATAGTGGAGGGGGGGGGTGTAAAGGAGGGTCCTAATGTGGGGAAAGGGGCCATTGAGGAGGGGAGAAAAAGGGTGCCCAGTGGAGGATGGAATGCACCGACATTTTTTTCTCATCCGGCACTACCCTTTAGCCTAACCTGTCTCCTCCTTTATACCCTGCACTGCCTGGCTAACTCTATGCTTTCTTCCTCCCTCCCTTCCTTCACCAGGGAACCTACGCCATGCCCTTCTAGACCTACCCTGACTCAGCCAGCCCCACCTCCTCTCCACAGGGACCCCTGCATCTGCCCCTACCTCTCCCTTTAGCCTGCTCTACCTCCTCCTTTAGCCTGCACTCCCTCACTTCCACAGTCCTCACTTCCACTGTCCCACTTCTCTGCTATGTTCCAGAGCAACTGTACAAGGAGATTACCCCACTATTCCGTTTAAGTGCCGAAAGCAGGACTCGAACCCACGCCCCCAGTGCTGTAACGCAAGCACTTAATCTCTAGGCCACTGCAGTTAGCTGGTATTTGGTGGAGCTGGGGGGCCAGATGTTCTATCCTCATTTTCTTCAGTGAACATGTTTCACCATGCAAATGAGTATGCTGACAGGGGCATGCAGAAGAAAGATATATACGCCCAAAAGCAACACTTAGAAACACAGCCACCAGTGGCTCAAGTGGTAAGTGCTTGGTCTTGGGATGCTGGAGACCTGAGTTCTAATCCAATGTCTGGAATCTGCTGGGCATGTATTTTTTATTTAAAAAAAAAAATGTTTTCTTTTCAAAATGGGTATGAATTGACCTGTGCGATCAGCCAACAGCTATTGCCCCTTCAATACCTGCATTCCTACTAACAATTGTGCCTTTGTTTTCTGCACTCTGGCCTTGGTAACACCCATCGAAAAGCGTGTCTCTCTGGCCCCCATCTGACTGGAAAAAACGAGGGGAAAAAGTGTAACCTACGGGTCATGGTTGATAAGATATTTGCACAAGGACTCAAACGGGACACCTTCTCGAGGCGCTGTGAGGTGACCCCCGACCCCTGCATAGCAAGCAAACCTGTATCAGCATCTCACCAGCAAATGAATGTGTCGCCTACTGGCTACGCATAGGAGGCTGCAGGAGGTGCATTAACCCATTGGGCTGTCGACCCTCCTTCCTCTGAGGGCAGAAAACTGAATTTCCATGTTGCCTTCCTTTGGCACATTAGATCTTTCTTTCACCCCAATTCAGAGGATGTGTTGCTTCACGGAGAGATGATACTCATTTTGAGGTGTCAGCCTCTAATAGCTAAGCAGGTCAGTTAAATCTTTACCTTTGTCATTGGGGTGTACTGATATGCGCAGGGCAGTCTTCTGTCCTCTACTACTGTAAACTTTGGTATTGCTGCTTGTTCAAGATTTTTAAATGTAAACACTCTGCTCTCAAAAGTGAAAGATTTTAAAGACTCTTGCTGTAGCTAGCCTTTCCCACTCTTTGCCCTGGGGGAGAGAGCAGAGGCGTAGGCAGGGTAGGGCCTGAGGGGCAAGGCCCACCCAAAATCTGTAAATGCCCACTCGGCAGCGCTGCATGGGAATTTACAGATATTGTTGTCAGTGCAGTGGGCCCAACTACATTAGCATCAGGCCCCATTTGCTAGACAATCCTGGCTACGCCTCTGGTGCTTCCCGACTCAACAACCCAATCACCCCTTCAGCTCTTCTTACTCGTCTCACAGCACCTCCCATAAGCGAGGAATGCATCTTTTGTTGGTAGATTTCCTTCATGAGGCTTAGCTAGGCCTGTATTCCTTTTCAAAGGGCTATAGAAGAGAGCAAAAAGGGAGAAGGCATAATGGAGCGGGAAGTAGGTGGAAGACGAGGGGTCAGGGGGGTTGGCAGTAAAAGAAACAGGGCCTGGCCTGGCAGAGAGTTGGAAGTTAGGGAACACATTGAGCATAGGAGGAGGAAAGATGCCTCAGGCATGTAACTCTCTGACTCTTCCCCACCGTGCCTGCAGAAAGAGCCTTCCGATTCCTAGCTCTCCCCTGAATGGATACATTTGCCTGGAGAGGCCAGAACTAATTTCAGTTAGCCAGAGGGTAAACAGGGGCCAGTGAGAGGTGCACGCCCCTTCATTTCACTAGGCTCCTGGGGCTTCTGGGAGGAAAAAAGGCATCAGTATTCCAGCAAGATCATCGTCAACAGGGCCACCATCACTAGGGGATTACAGGGCATGCTGTGACACTCTCCGGGGCCTGGTTGGCCAGGCTTATGTTGAAGAGCACATATCCTAACCCTAAGCTACCTGGGTGGCTGCACCATCGAGGCTGCACTGGACATAGGGCTGTGCCCGCAAGGGCTGTGGTCGCGTTTGGGAGCGTTAGGGACGCGTGGAGGACGCAGGGCGCAGACCTCTGCCCGTTTCCGACCAGGATTCGGCCCTCATTCTCAATAGTGGAGCCAGCCACTCCAAAATTGAGGGTGTTAAAGGCAGAAAGCAGCCCTCTCACCCCCAGGGCAAAGAGTGGGAAAGGCTCGTTGCATCAAGAGTCTTTCAAATCTTTCACTTTTGAGAGCAGAGTGTTTACATTTAGGAATCATTAAACAAGCAGCAATATGAAAACATAGAGTAGCAGAGGACAGGAGACTGCCCTATGCATATCAGTACAGCCCAATGACAAAGTCAAAGATTTAACTGACCTGCTTAGCTATTATATTATGGCTGACACCTCACAATGATTATCATCTCTCCGTGAAGCAAAACATCCTCTTAATTGGCTTGAAAGATAGACCTAATGTGCCAAAGGAAGGCAACATGGAAATTCAGACTCCTGCTCTCAGGGGAAGGAGGGTCGACAGCCCAATGGGTTAATGCACCTACTGCAGCCTCCTATGTGTAACCTGCAGGCGACACATTCAGTTGCTGGTGAGATGCTGATACAGGTTTGCTTGCTATGCAGGGGCCGGTGGTCACCTCACAGCACCTCGAGAAGGTGTCCTGTTTGAGTCCCAGTTCAAATATTGTATCAACCATGACCCGTAGATTACACCTTTTCCCCTTGTTTTTTTCCAGTCAATTGGGGCCAGAGAGACAACCTTTTGTATGGGTGTTACCTAGGCCAGTGTGCAGAAAACAAAGGCACAACTGTTAGTAGGAATGCAGGTAATGAAGGGGCATTAGCTGTTGGCTGATCGCACAGGGCAATGCATACCCATTTTCAATTAAAACATTATTTTTTAAATAAAAAGATCATGCCCAGGAGATTGCAGACATTGGATTAGAACTCAGGTCTCCAGCATTCCAAGACCAAGCACTTACCACTTGAGCCACTGGTGGCTGTGCTTCTGAGAGTAGCTTTTGGGCGTATGCCCCTGTGAGCATACCCATTTCAGTTGTGAAACATGTTCACTGGAGCCAAGGAGGATAGAACATCTGGCCCCCCGCTCCACCAAACACCAGCTAACTCCAGTGGCCTAGAGGTTAAGTGCTTGCGTTACAGCGCTGGGGGCCTGGGTTTGAGTCCTGCTTTCGGCACAGAAACGGAATAGTTGGGTAATCAGTTGTGGAGACCCACACTCCTAAAAGATTCAGTGGTTATGTAATGAGTTCCCTGGTAAAGGGAGGGTGGAAGAAAGCACAGATGCAGGACTGTGGAGGTGGGGACAGGGGAGAGGAAGTGCAGGGTAAAAATAAAGGAGGAGGTGGCTCAGGCAAAAAGGGGAGGTAAGGCTGGGTGAAGGGTTCCCTGTGGAAAAGAGGAGGGGGCTGGGTGAGTAGAGGGGGGGTGGGATGAGCAAAGCAGGGGGATGTGGGCCCTGGGTACGGTGTGAGGGGGAGAATACGGCCCTGAATAGTGGAGGGGGGGGGTGTAAAGGAGGGTCCTAATGTGGGGAAAGGGGCCATTGAGGAGGGGAGAAAAAGGGTGCCCAGTGGAGGATGGAATGCACCGACATTTTTTTCTCATCCGGCACTACCCTTTAGCCTAACCTGTCTCCTCCTTTATACCCTGCACTGCCTGGCTAACTCTATGCTTTCTTCCTCCCTCCCTTCCTTCACCAGGGAACCTACGCCATGCCCTTCTAGACCTACCCTGACTCAGCCAGCCCCACCTCCTCTCCACAGGGACCCCTGCATCTGCCCCTACCTCTCCCTTTAGCCTGCTCTACCTCCTCCTTTAGCCTGCACTCCCTCACTTCCACAGTCCTCACTTCCACTGTCCCACTTCTCTGCTATGTTCCAGAGCAACTGTACAAGGAGATTACCCCACTATTCCGTTTAAGTGCCGAAAGCAGGACTCGAACCCATGCCCCCAGTGCTGTAACGCAAGCACTTAATCTCTAGGCCACTGCAGTTAGCTGGTATTTGGTGGAGCTGGGGGGCCAGATGTTCTATCCTCATTTTCTTCAGTGAACATGTTTCACCATGCAAATGAGTATGCTGACAGGGGCATGCAGAAGAAAGATATATACGCCCAAAAGCAACACTTAGAAACACAGCCACCAGTGGCTCAAGTGGTAAGTGCTTGGTCTTGGGATGCTGGAGACCTGAGTTTTAATCCAATGTCTGGAATCTGCTGGGCATGTATTTTTTATTTAAAAAAAAAAATGTTTTCTTTTCAAAATGGGTATGAATTGACCTGTGCGATCAGCCAACAGCTATTGCCCCTTCAATACCTGCATTCCTACTAACAATTGTGCCTTTGTTTTCTGCACTCTGGCCTTGGTAACACCCATCGAAAAGCGTGTCTCTCTGGCCCCCATCTGACTGGAAAAAACGAGGGGAAAAAGTGTAACCTACGGGTCATGGTTGATAAGATATTTGCACAAGGACTCAAACGGGACACCTTCTCGAGGCGCTGTGAGGTGACCCCCGACCCCTGCATAGCAAGCAAACCTGTATCAGCATCTCACCAGCAAATGAATGTGTCGCCTACTGGCTACGCATAGGAGGCTGCAGGAGGTGCATTAACCCATTGGGCTGTCGACCCTCCTTCCTCTGAGGGCAGAAAACTGAATTTCCATGTTGCCTTCCTTTGGCACATTAGATCTTTCTTTCACCCCAATTCAGAGGATGTGTTGCTTCACGGAGAGATGATACTCATTTTGAGGTGTCAGCCTCTAATAGCTAAGCAGGTCAGTTAAATCTTTACCTTTGTCATTGGGGTGTACTGATATGCGCAGGGCAGTCTTCTGTCCTCTACTACTGTAAACTTTGGTATTGCTGCTTGTTCAAGATTTTTAAATGTAAACACTCTGCTCTCAAAAGTGAAAGATTTTAAAGACTCTTGCTGTAGCTAGCCTTTCCCACTCTTTGCCCTGGGGGAGAGAGCAGAGGCGTAGGCAGGGTAGGGCCTGAGGGGCAAGGCCCACCCAAAATCTGTAAATGCCCACTCGGCAGCGCTGCATGGGAATTTACAGATATTGTTGTCAGTGCAGTGGGCCCAACTACATTAGCATCAGGCCCCATTTGCTAGACAATCCTGGCTACGCCTCTGGTGCTTCCCGACTCAACAACCCAATCACCCCTTCAGCTCTTCTTACTCGTCTCACAGCACCTCCCATAAGCGAGGAATGCATCTTTTGTTGGTAGATTTCCTTCATGAGGCTTAGCTAGGCCTGTATTCCTTTTCAAAGGGCTATAGAAGAGAGCAAAAAGGGAGAAGGCATAATGGAGCGGGAAGTAGGTGGAAGACGAGGGGTCAGGGGGGTTGGCAGTAAAAGAAACAGGGCCTGGCCTGGCAGAGAGTTGGAAGTTAGGGAACACATTGAGCATAGGAGGAGGAAAGATGCCTCAGGCATGTAACTCTCTGACTCTTCCCCACCGTGCCTGCAGAAAGAGCCTTCCGATTCCTAGCTCTCCCCTGAATGGATACATTTGCCTGGAGAGGCCAGAACTAATTTCAGTTAGCCAGAGGGTAAACAGGGGCCAGTGAGAGGTGCACGCCCCTTCATTTCACTAGGCTCCTGGGGCTTCTGGGAGGAAAAAAGGCATCAGTATTCCAGCAAGATCATCGTCAACAGGGCCACCATCACTAGGGGATTACAGGGCATGCTGTGACACTCTCCGGGGCCTGGTTGGCCAGGCTTATGTTGAAGAGCACATATCCTAACCCTAAGCTACCTGGGTGGCTGCACCATCGAGGCTGCACTGGACATAGGGCTGTGCCCGCAAGGGCTGTGGTCGCGTTTGGGAGCGTTAGGGACGCGTGGAGGACGCAGGGCGCAGACCTCTGCCCGTTTCCGACCAGGATTCGGCCCTCATTCTCAATAGTGGAGCCAGCCACTCCAAAATTGAGGGTGTTAAAGGCAGAAAGCAGCCCTCTCACCCCCAGGGCAAAGAGTGGGAAAGGCTCGTTGCATCAAGAGTCTTTCAAATCTTTCACTTTTGAGAGCAGAGTGTTTACATTTAGGAATCATTAAACAAGCAGCAATATGAAAACATAGAGTAGCAGAGGACAGGAGACTGCCCTATGCATATCAGTACAGCCCAATGACAAAGTCAAAGATTTAACTGACCTGCTTAGCTATTATATTATGGCTGACACCTCACAATGATTATCATCTCTCCGTGAAGCAAAACATCCTCTTAATTGGCTTGAAAGATAGACCTAATGTGCCAAAGGAAGGCAACATGGAAATTCAGACTCCTGCTCTCAGGGGAAGGAGGGTCGACAGCCCAATGGGTTAATGCACCTACTGCAGCCTCCTATGTGTAACCTGCAGGCGACACATTCAGTTGCTGGTGAGATGCTGATACAGGTTTGCTTGCTATGCAGGGGCCGGTGGTCACCTCACAGCACCTCGAGAAGGTGTCCTGTTTGAGTCCCAGTTCAAATATTGTATCAACCATGACCCGTAGATTACACCTTTTCCCCTTGTTTTTTTCCAGTCAATTGGGGCCAGAGAGACAACCTTTTGTATGGGTGTTACCTAGGCCAGTGTGCAGAAAACAAAGGCACAACTGTTAGTAGGAATGCAGGTAATGAAGGGGCATTAGCTGTTGGCTGATCGCACAGGGCAATGCATACCCATTTTCAATTAAAACATTATTTTTTAAATAAAAAGATCATGCCCAGGAGATTGCAGACATTGGATTAGAACTCAGGTCTCCAGCATTCCAAGACCAAGCACTTACCACTTGAGCCACTGGTGGCTGTGCTTCTGAGAGTAGCTTTTGGGCGTATGCCCCTGTGAGCATACCCATTTCAGTTGTGAAACATGTTCACTGGAGCCAAGGAGGATAGAACATCTGGCCCCCCGCTCCACCAAACACCAGCTAACTCCAGTGGCCTAGAGGTTAAGTGCTTGCGTTACAGCGCTGGGGGCCTGGGTTTGAGTCCTGCTTTCGGCACAGAAACGGAATAGTTGGGTAATCAGTTGTGGAGACCCACACTCCTAAAAGATTCAGTGGTTATGTAATGAGTTCCCTGGTAAAGGGAGGGTGGAAGAAAGCACAGATGCAGGACTGTGGAGGTGGGGACAGGGGAGAGGAAGTGCAGGGTAAAAATAAAGGAGGAGGTGGCTCAGGCAAAAAGGGGAGGTAAGGCTGGGTGAAGGGTTCCCTGTGGAAAAGAGGAGGGGGCTGGGTGAGTAGAGGGGGGGTGGGATGAGCAAAGCAGGGGGATGTGGGCCCTGGGTACGGTGTGAGGGGGAGAATACGGCCCTGAATAGTGGAGGGGGGGGGGGGTGTAAAGGAGGGTCCTAATGTGGGGAAAGGGGCCATTGAGGAGGGGAGAAAAAGGGTTCCCAGTGGAGGATGGAATGCACCGACATTTTTTTCTCATCCGGCACTACCCTTTAGCCTAACCTGTCTCCTCCTTTATACCCTGCACTGCCTGGCTAACTCTATGCTTTCTTCCCCCCTCCCTTCCTTCACCAGGGAACCTATGCCATGCCCTTCTAGACCTACCCTGACTCAGCCAGCCCCACCTCCTCTCCACAGGGACCCCTGCATCTGCCCCTACCTCTCCCTTTAGCCTGCTCTACCTCCTCCTTTAGCCTGCACTCCCTCACTTCCACAGTCCTCACTTCCACTGTCCCACTTCTCTGCTATGTTCCACAGCAACTGTACAAGGAGATTACCCCACTATTCCGTTTAAGTGCCGAAAGCAGGACTCGAACCCACGCCCCCAGTGCTGTAACGCAAGCACTTAATCTCTAGGCCACTGCAGTTAGCTGGTATTTGGTGGAGCTGGGGGGCCAGATGTTCTATCCTCATTTTCTTCAGTGAACATGTTTCACCATGCAAATGAGTATGCTGACAGGGGCATGCAGAAGAAAGATATATACGCCCAAAAGCAACACTTAGAAACACAGCCACCAGTGGCTCAAGTGGTAAGTGCTTGGTCTTGGGATGCTGGAGACCTGAGTTCTAATCCAATGTCTGGAATCTGCTGGGCATGTATTTTTTATTTAAAAAAAAAAATGTTTTCTTTTCAAAATGGGTATGAATTGACCTGTGCGATCAGCCAACAGCTATTGCCCCTTCAATACCTGCATTCCTACTAACAATTGTGCCTTTGTTTTCTGCACTCTGGCCTTGGTAACACCCATCGAAAAGCGTGTCTCTCTGGCCCCCATCTGACTGGAAAAAACGAGGGGAAAAAGTGTAACCTACGGGTCATGGTTGATAAGATATTTGCACAAGGACTCAAACGGGACACCTTCTCGAGGCGCTGTGAGGTGACCCCCGACCCCTGCATAGCAAGCAAACCTGTATCAGCATCTCACCAGCAAATGAATGTGTCGCCTACTGGCTACGCATAGGAGGCTGCAGGAGGTGCATTAACCCATTGGGCTGTCGACCCTCCTTCCTCTGAGGGCAGAAAACTGAATTTCCATGTTGCCTTCCTTTGGCACATTAGATCTTTCTTTCACCCCAATTCAGAGGATGTGTTGCTTCACGGAGAGATGATACTCATTTTGAGGTGTCAGCCTCTAATAGCTAAGCAGGTCAGTTAAATCTTTACCTTTGTCATTGGGGTGTACTGATATGCGCAGGGCAGTCTTCTGTCCTCTACTACTGTAAACTTTGGTATTGCTGCTTGTTCAAGATTTTTAAATGTAAACACTCTGCTCTCAAAAGTGAAAGATTTTAAAGACTCTTGCTGTAGCTAGCCTTTCCCACTCTTTGCCCTGGGGGAGAGAGCAGAGGCGTAGGCAGGGTAGGGCCTGAGGGGCAAGGCCCACCCAAAATCTGTAAATGCCCACTCGGCAGCGCTGCATGGGAATTTACAGATATTGTTGTCAGTGCAGTGGGCCCAACTACATTAGCATCAGGCCCCATTTGCTAGACAATCCTGGCTACGCCTCTGGTGCTTCCCGACTCAACAACCCAATCACCCCTTCAGCTCTTCTTACTCGTCTCACAGCACCTCCCATAAGCGAGGAATGCATCTTTTGTTGGTAGATTTCCTTCATGAGGCTTAGCTAGGCCTGTATTCCTTTTCAAAGGGCTATAGAAGAGAGCAAAAAGGGAGAAGGCATAATGGAGCGGGAAGTAGGTGGAAGACGAGGGGTCAGGGGGGTTGGCAGTAAAAGAAACAGGGCCTGGCCTGGCAGAGAGTTGGAAGTTAGGGAACACATTGAGCATAGGAGGAGGAAAGATGCCTCAGGCATGTAACTCTCTGACTCTTCCCCACCGTGCCTGCAGAAAGAGCCTTCCGATTCCTAGCTCTCCCCTGAATGGATACATTTGCCTGGAGAGGCCAGAACTAATTTCAGTTAGCCAGAGGGTAAACAGGGGCCAGTGAGAGGTGCACGCCCCTTCATTTCACTAGGCTCCTGGGGCTTCTGGGAGGAAAAAAGGCATCAGTATTCCAGCAAGATCATCGTCAACAGGGCCACCATCACTAGGGGATTACAGGGCATGCTGTGACACTCTCCGGGGCCTGGTTGGCCAGGATTATGTTGAAGAGCACATATCCTAACCCTAAGCTACCTGGGTGGCTGCACCATAGAGGCTGCACTGGACATAGGGCTGTGCCCGCAAGGGCTGTGGTCGCGTTTGGGAGCGTTAGGGACGCGTGGAGGACGCAGGGCGCAGACCTCTGCCCGTTTCCGACCAGGATTCGGCCCTCATTCTCAATAGTGGAGCCAGCCACTCCAAAATTGAGGGTGTTAAAGGCAGAAAGCAGCCCTCTCACCCCCAGGGCAAAGAGTGGGAAAGGCTCGTTGCATCAAGAGTCTTTCAAATCTTTCACTTTTGAGAGCAGAGTGTTTACATTTAGGAATCATTAAACAAGCAGCAATATGAAAACATAGAGTAGCAGAGGACAGGAGACTGCCCTATGCATATCAGTACAGCCCAATGACAAAGTCAAAGATTTAACTGACCTGCTTAGCTATTATATTATGGCTGACACCTCACAATGATTATCATCTCTCCGTGAAGCAAAACATCCTCTTAATTGGCTTGAAAGATAGACCTAATGTGCCAAAGGAAGGCAACATGGAAATTCAGACTCCTGCTCTCAGGGGAAGGAGGGTCGACAGCCCAATGGGTTAATGCACCTACTGCAGCCTCCTATGTGTAACCTGCAGGCGACACATTCAGTTGCTGGTGAGATGCTGATACAGGTTTGCTTGCTATGCAGGGGCCGGTGGTCACCTCACAGCACCTCGAGAAGGTGTCCTGTTTGAGTCCCAGTTCAAATATTGTATCAACCATGACCCGTAGATTACACCTTTTCCCCTTGTTTTTTTCCAGTCAATTGGGGCCAGAGAGACAACCTTTTGTATGGGTGTTACCTAGGCCAGTGTGCAGAAAACAAAGGCACAACTGTTAGTAGGAATGCAGGTAATGAAGGGGCATTAGCTGTTGGCTGATCGCACAGGGCAATGCATACCCATTTTCAATTAAAACATTATTTTTTAAATAAAAAGATCATGCCCAGGAGATTGCAGACATTGGATTAGAACTCAGGTCTCCAGCATTCCAAGACCAAGCACTTACCACTTGAGCCACTGGTGGCTGTGCTTCTGAGAGTAGCTTTTGGGCGTATGCCCCTGTGAGCATACCCATTTCAGTTGTGAAACATGTTCACTGGAGCCAAGGAGGATAGAACATCTGGCCCCCCGCTCCACCAAACACCAGCTAACTCCAGTGGCCTAGAGGTTAAGTGCTTGCGTTACAGCGCTGGGGGCCTGGGTTTGAGTCCTGCTTTCGGCACAGAAACGGAATAGTTGGGTAATCAGTTGTGGAGACCCACACTCCTAAAAGATTCAGTGGTTATGTAATGAGTTCCCTGGTAAAGGGAGGGTGGAAGAAAGCACAGATGCAGGACTGTGGAGGTGGGGACAGGGGAGAGGAAGTGCAGGGTAAAAATAAAGGAGGAGGTGGCTCAGGCAAAAAGGGGAGGTAAGGCTGGGTGAAGGGTTCCCTGTGGAAAAGAGGAGGGGGCTGGGTGAGTAGAGGGGGGGTGGGATGAGCAAAGCAGGGGGATGTGGGCCCTGGGTACGGTGTGAGGGGGAGAATACGGCCCTGAATAGTGGAGGGGGGGGGGTGTAAAGGAGGGTCCTAATGTGGGGAAAGGGGCCATTGAGGAGGGGAGAAAAAGGGTGCCCAGTGGAGGATGGAATGCACCGACATTTTTTTCTCATCCGGCACTACCCTTTAGCCTAACCTGTCTCCTCCTTTATACCCTGCACTGCCTGGCTAACTCTATGCTTTCTTCCTCCCTCCCTTCCTTCACCAGGGAACCTACACCATGCCCTTCTAGACCTACCCTGACTCAGCCAACCCCACCTCCTCTCCACAGGGACCCCTGCATCTGCCCCTACCTCTCCCTTTAGCCTGCTCTACCTCCTCCTTTAGCCTGCACTCCCTCACTTCCACAGTCCTCACTTCCACTGTCCCACTTCTCTGCTATGTTCCAGAGCAACTGTACAAGGAGATTACCCCACTATTCCGTTTAAGTGCCGAAAGCAGGACTCGAACCCACGCCCCCAGTGCTGTAACGCAAGCACTTAATCTCTAGGCCACTGCAGTTAGCTGGTATTTGGTGGAGCTGGGGGGCCAGATGTTCTATCCTCATTTTCTTCAGTGAACATGTTTCACCATGCAAATGAGTATGCTGACAGGGGCATGCAGAAGAAAGATATATACGCCCAAAAGCAACACTTAGAAACACAGCCACCAGTGGCTCAAGTGGTAAGTGCTTGGTCTTGGGATGCTGGAGACCTGAGTTCTAATCCAATGTCTGGAATCTGCTGGGCATGTATTTTTTATTTAAAAAAAAAAATGTTTTCTTTTCAAAATGGGTATGAATTGACCTGTGCGATCAGCCAACAGCTATTGCCCCTTCAATACCTGCATTCCTACTAACAATTGTGCCTTTGTTTTCTGCACTCTGGCCTTGGTAACACCCATCGAAAAGCGTGTCTCTCTGGCCCCCATCTGACTGGAAAAAACGAGGGGAAAAAGTGTAACCTACGGGTCATGGTTGATAAGATATTTGCACAAGGACTCAAACGGGACACCTTCTCGAGGCGCTGTGAGGTGACCCCCGACCCCTGCATAGCAAGCAAACCTGTATCAGCATCTCACCAGCAAATGAATGTGTCGCCTACTGGCTACGCATAGGAGGCTGCAGGAGGTGCATTAACCCATTGGGCTGTCGACCCTCCTTCCTCTGAGGGCAGAAAACTGAATTTCCATGTTGCCTTCCTTTGGCACATTAGATCTTTCTTTCACCCCAATTCAGAGGATGTGTTGCTTCACGGAGAGATGATACTCATTTTGAGGTGTCAGCCTCTAATAGCTAAGCAGGTCAGTTAAATCTTTACCTTTGTCATTGGGGTGTACTGATATGCGCAGGGCAGTCTTCTGTCCTCTACTACTGTAAACTTTGGTATTGCTGCTTGTTCAAGATTTTTAAATGTAAACACTCTGCTCTCAAAAGTGAAAGATTTTAAAGACTCTTGCTGTAGCTAGCCTTTCCCACTCTTTGCCCTGGGGGAGAGAGCAGAGGCGTAGGCAGGGTAGGGCCTGAGGGGCAAGGCCCACCCAAAATCTGTAAATGCCCACTCGGCAGCGCTGCATGGGAATTTACAGATATTGTTGTCAGTGCAGTGGGCCCAACTACATTAGCATCAGGCCCCATTTGCTAGACAATCCTGGCTACGCCTCTGGTGCTTCCCGACTCAACAACCCAATCACCCCTTCAGCTCTTCTTACTCGTCTCACAGCACCTCCCATAAGCGAGGAATGCATCTTTTGTTGGTAGATTTCCTTCATGAGGCTTAGCTAGGCCTGTATTCCTTTTCAAAGGGCTATAGAAGAGAGCAAAAAGGGAGAAGGCATAATGGAGCGGGAAGTAGGTGGAAGACGAGGGGTCAGGGGGGTTGGCAGTAAAAGAAACAGGGCCTGGCCTGGCAGAGAGTTGGAAGTTAGGGAACACATTGAGCATAGGAGGAGGAAAGATGCCTCAGGCATGTAACTCTCTGACTCTTCCCCACCGTGCCTGCAGAAAGAGCCTTCCGATTCCTAGCTCTCCCCTGAATGGATACATTTGCCTGGAGAGGCCAGAACTAATTTCAGTTAGCCAGAGGGTAAACAGGGGCCAGTGAGAGGTGCACGCCCCTTCATTTCACTAGGCTCCTGGGGCTTCTGGGAGGAAAAAAGGCATCAGTATTCCAGCAAGATCATCGTCAACAGGGCCACCATCACTAGGGGATTACAGGGCATGCTGTGACACTCTCCGGGGCCTGGTTGGCCAGGCTTATGTTGAAGAGCACATATCCTAACCCTAAGCTACCTGGGTGGCTGCACCATCGAGGCTGCACTGGACATAGGGCTGTGCCCGCAAGGGCTGTGGTCGCGTTTGGGAGCGTTAGGGACGCGTGGAGGACGCAGGGCGCAGACCTCTGCCCGTTTCCGACCAGGATTCGGCCCTCATTCTCAATAGTGGAGCCAGCCACTCCAAAATTGAGGGTGTTAAAGGCAGAAAGCAGCCCTCTCACCCCCAGGGCAAAGAGTGGGAAAGGCTCGTTGCATCAAGAGTCTTTCAAATCTTTCACTTTTGAGAGCAGAGTGTTTACATTTAGGAATCATTAAACAAGCAGCAATATGAAAACATAGAGTAGCAGAGGACAGGAGACTGCCCTATGCATATCAGTACAGCCCAATGACAAAGTCAAAGATTTAACTGACCTGCTTAGCTATTATATTATGGCTGACACCTCACAATGATTATCATCTCTCCGTGAAGCAAAACATCCTCTTAATTGGCTTGAAAGATAGACCTAATGTGCCAAAGGAAGGCAACATGGAAATTCAGACTCCTGCTCTCAGGGGAAGGAGGGTCGACAGCCCAATGGGTTAATGCACCTACTGCAGCCTCCTATGTGTAACCTGCAGGCGACACATTCAGTTGCTGGTGAGATGCTGATACAGGTTTGCTTGCTATGCAGGGGCCGGTGGTCACCTCACAGCACCTCGAGAAGGTGTCCTGTTTGAGTCCCAGTTCAAATATTGTATCAACCATGACCCGTAGATTACACCTTTTCCCCTTGTTTTTTTCCAGTCAATTGGGGCCAGAGAGACAACCTTTTGTATGGGTGTTACCTAGGCCAGTGTGCAGAAAACAAAGGCACAACTGTTAGTAGGAATGCAGGTAATGAAGGGGCATTAGCTGTTGGCTGATCGCACAGGGCAATGCATACCCATTTTCAATTAAAACATTATTTTTTAAATAAAAAGATCATGCCCAGGAGATTGCAGACATTGGATTAGAACTCAGGTCTCCAGCATTCCAAGACCAAGCACTTACCACTTGAGCCACTGGTGGCTGTGCTTCTGAGAGTAGCTTTTGGGCGTATGCCCCTGTGAGCATACCCATTTCAGTTGTGAAACATGTTCACTGGAGCCAAGGAGGATAGAACATCTGGCCCCCCGCTCCACCAAACACCAGCTAACTCCAGTGGCCTAGAGGTTAAGTGCTTGCGTTACAGCGCTGGGGGCCTGGGTTTGAGTCCTGCTTTCGGCACAGAAACGGAATAGTTGGGTAATCAGTTGTGGAGACCCACACTCATAAAAGATTCAGTGGTTATGTAATGAGTTCCCTGGTAAAGGGAGGGTGGAAGAAAGCACAGATGCAGGACTGTGGAGGTGGGGACAGGGGAGAGGAAGTGCAGGGTAAAAATAAAGGAGGAGGTGGCTCAGGCAAAAAGGGGAGGTAAGGCTGGGTGAAGGGTTCCCTGTGGAAAAGAGGAGGGGGCTGGGTGAGTAGAGGGGGGGTGGGATGAGCAAAGCAGGGGGATGTGGGCCCTGGGTACGGTGTGAGGGGGAGAATACGGCCCTGAATAGTGGAGGGGGGGGGGGTGTAAAGGAGGGTCCTAATGTGGGGAAAGGGGCCATTGAGGAGGGGAGAAAAAGGGTTCCCAGTGGAGGATGGAATGCACCGACATTTTTTTCTCATCCGGCACTACCCTTTAGCCTAACCTGTCTCCTCCTTTATACCCTGCACTGCCTGGCTAACTCTATGCTTTCTTCCCCCCTCCCTTCCTTCACCAGGGAACCTACGCCATGCCCTTCTAGACCTACCCTGACTCAGCCAGCCCCACCTCCTCTCCACAGGGACCCCTGCATCTGCCCCTACCTCTCCCTTTAGCCTGCTCTACCTCCTCCTTTAGCCTGCACTCCCTCACTTCCACAGTCCTCACTTCCACTGTCCCACTTCTCTGCTATGTTCCACAGCAACTGTACAAGGAGATTACCCCACTATTCCGTTTAAGTGCCAAAAGCAGGACTCGAACCCACGCCCCCAGTGCTGTAACGCAAGCACTTAATCTCTAGGCCACTGCAGTTAGCTGGTATTTGGTGGAGCTGGGGGGCCAGATGTTCTATCCTCATTTTCTTCAGTGAACATGTTTCACCATGCAAATGAGTATGCTGACAGGGGCATGCAGAAGAAAGATATATACGCCCAAAAGCAACACTTAGAAACACAGCCACCAGTGGCTCAAGTGGTAAGTGCTTGGTCTTGGGATGCTGGAGACCTGAGTTCTAATCCAATGTCTGGAATCTGCTGGGCATGTATTTTTTATTTAAAAAAAAAAATGTTTTCTTTTCAAAATGGGTATGAATTGACCTGTGCGATCAGCCAACAGCTATTGCCCCTTCAATACCTGCATTCCTACTAACAATTGTGCCTTTGTTTTCTGCACTCTGGCCTTGGTAACACCCATCGAAAAGCGTGTCTCTCTGGCCCCCATCTGACTGGAAAAAACGAGGGGAAAAAGTGTAACCTACGGGTCATGGTTGATAAGATATTTGCACAAGGACTCAAACGGGACACCTTCTCGAGGCGCTGTGAGGTGACCCCCGACCCCTGCATAGCAAGCAAACCTGTATCAGCATCTCACCAGCAAATGAATGTGTCGCCTACTGGCTACGCATAGGAGGCTGCAGGAGGTGCATTAACCCATTGGGCTGTCGACCCTCCTTCCTCTGAGGGCAGAAAACTGAATTTCCATGTTGCCTTCCTTTGGCACATTAGATCTTTCTTTCACCCCAATTCAGAGGATGTGTTGCTTCACGGAGAGATGATACTCATTTTGAGGTGTCAGCCTCTAATAGCTAAGCAGGTCAGTTAAATCTTTACCTTTGTCATTGGGGTGTACTGATATGCGCAGGGCAGTCTTCTGTCCTCTACTACTGTAAACTTTGGTATTGCTGCTTGTTCAAGATTTTTAAATGTAAACACTCTGCTCTCAAAAGTGAAAGATTTTAAAGACTCTTGCTGTAGCTAGCCTTTCCCACTCTTTGCCCTGGGGGAGAGAGCAGAGGCGTAGGCAGGGTAGGGCCTGAGGGGCAAGGCCCACCCAAAATCTGTAAATGCCCACTCGGCAGCGCTGCATGGGAATTTACAGATATTGTTGTCAGTGCAGTGGGCCCAACTACATTAGCATCAGGCCCCATTTGCTAGACAATCCTGGCTACGCCTCTGGTGCTTCCCGACTCAACAACCCAATCACCCCTTCAGCTCTTCTTACTCGTCTCACAGCACCTCCCATAAGCGAGGAATGCATCTTTTGTTGGTAGATTTCCTTCATGAGGCTTAGCTAGGCCTGTATTCCTTTTCAAAGGGCTATAGAAGAGAGCAAAAAGGGAGAAGGCATAATGGAGCGGGAAGTAGGTGGAAGACGAGGGGTCAGGGGGGTTGGCAGTAAAAGAAACAGGGCCTGGCCTGGCAGAGAGTTGGAAGTTAGGGAACACATTGAGCATAGGAGGAGGAAAGATGCCTCAGGCATGTAACTCTCTGACTCTTCCCCACCGTGCCTGCAGAAAGAGCCTTCCGATTCCTAGCTCTCCCCTGAATGGATACATTTGCCTGGAGAGGCCAGAACTAATTTCAGTTAGCCAGAGGGTAAACAGGGGCCAGTGAGAGGTGCACGCCCCTTCATTTCACTAGGCTCCTGGGGCTTCTGGGAGGAAAAAAGGCATCAGTATTCCAGCAAGATCATCGTCAACAGGGCCACCATCACTAGGGGATTACAGGGCATGCTGTGACACTCTCCGGGGCCTGGTTGGCCAGGCTTATGTTGAAGAGCACATATCCTAACCCTAAGCTACCTGGGTGGCTGCACCATAGAGGCTGCACTGGACATAGGGCTGTGCCCGCAAGGGCTGTGGTCGCGTTTGGGAGCGTTAGGGACGCGTGGAGGACGCAGGGCGCAGACCTCTGCCCGTTTCCGACCAGGATTCGGCCCTCATTCTCAATAGTGGAGCCAGCCACTCCAAAATTGAGGGTGTTAAAGGCAGAAAGCAGCCCTCTCACCCCCAGGGCAAAGAGTGGGAAAGGCTCGTTGCATCAAGAGTCTTTCAAATCTTTCACTTTTGAGAGCAGAGTGTTTACATTTAGGAATCATTAAACAAGCAGCAATATGAAAACATAGAGTAGCAGAGGACAGGAGACTGCCCTATGCATATCAGTACAGCCCAATGACAAAGTCAAAGATTTAACTGACCTGCTTAGCTATTATATTATGGCTGACACCTCACAATGATTATCATCTCTCCGTGAAGCAAAACATCCTCTTAATTGGCTTGAAAGATAGACCTAATGTGCCAAAGGAAGGCAACATGGAAATTCAGACTCCTGCTCTCAGGGGAAGGAGGGTCGACAGCCCAATGGGTTAATGCACCTACTGCAGCCTCCTATGTGTAACCTGCAGGCGACACATTCAGTTGCTGGTGAGATGCTGATACAGGTTTGCTTGCTATGCAGGGGCCGGTGGTCACCTCACAGCACCTCGAGAAGGTGTCCTGTTTGAGTCCCAGTTCAAATATTGTATCAACCATGACCCGTAGATTACACCTTTTCCCCTTGTTTTTTTCCAGTCAATTGGGGCCAGAGAGACAACCTTTTGTATGGGTGTTACCTAGGCCAGTGTGCAGAAAACAAAGGCACAACTGTTAGTAGGAATGCAGGTAATGAAGGGGCATTAGCTGTTGGCTGATCGCACAGGGCAATGCATACCCATTTTCAATTAAAACATTATTTTTTAAATAAAAAGATCATGCCCAGGAGATTGCAGACATTGGATTAGAACTCAGGTCTCCAGCATTCCAAGACCAAGCACTTACCACTTGAGCCACTGGTGGCTGTGCTTCTGAGAGTAGCTTTTGGGCGTATGCCCCTGTGAGCATACCCATTTCAGTTGTGAAACATGTTCACTGGAGCCAAGGAGGATAGAACATCTGGCCCCCCGCTCCACCAAACACCAGCTAACTCCAGTGGCCTAGAGGTTAAGTGCTTGCGTTACAGCGCTGGGGGCCTGGGTTTGAGTCCTGCTTTCGGCACAGAAACGGAATAGTTGGGTAATCAGTTGGGGAGACCCACACTCCTAAAAGATTCAGTGGTTATGTAATGAGTTCCCTGGTAAAGGGAGGGTGGAAGAAAGCACAGATGCAGGACTGTGGAGGTGGGGACAGGGGAGAGGAAGTGCAGGGTAAAAATAAAGGAGGAGGTGGCTCAGGCAAAAAGGGGAGGTAAGGCTGGGTGAAGGGTTCCCTGTGGAAAAGAGGAGGGGGCTGGGTGAGTAGAGGGGGGGTGGGATGAGCAAAGCAGGGGGATGTGGGCCCTGGGTACGGTGTGAGGGGGAGAATACGGCCCTGAATAGTGGAGGGGGGGGGGTGTAAAGGAGGGTCCTAATGTGGGGAAAGGGGCCATTGAGGAGGGGAGAAAAAGGGTGCCCAGTGGAGGATGGAATGCACCGACATTTTTTTCTCATCCGGCACTACCCTTTAGCCTAACCTGTCTCCTCCTTTATACCCTGCACTGCCTGGCTAACTCTATGCTTTCTTCCTCCCTCCCTTCCTTCACCAGGGAACCTACGCCATGCCCTTCTAGACCTACCCTGACTCAGCCAGCCCCACCTCCTCTCCACAGGGACCCCTGCATCTGCCCCTACCTCTCCCTTTAGCCTGCTCTACCTCCTCCTTTAGCCTGCACTCCCTCACTTCCACAGTCCTCACTTCCACTGTCCCACTTCTCTGCTATGTTCCAGAGCAACTGTACAAGGAGATTACCCCACTATTCCGTTTAAGTGCCGAAAGCAGGACTCGAACCCACGCCCCCAGTGCTGTAACGCAAGCACTTAATCTCTAGGCCACTGCAGTTAGCTGGTATTTGGTGGAGCTGGGGGGCCAGATGTTCTATCCTCATTTTCTTCAGTGAACATGTTTCACCATGCAAATGAGTATGCTGACAGGGGCATGCAGAAGAAAGATATATACGCCCAAAAGCAACACTTAGAAACACAGCCACCAGTGGCTCAAGTGGTAAGTGCTTGGTCTTGGGATGCTGGAGACCTGAGTTCTAATCCAATGTCTGGAATCTGCTGGGCATGTATTTTTTATTTTAAAAAAAAAATGTTTTCTTTTCAAAATGGGTATGAATTGACCTGTGCGATCAGCCAACAGCTATTGCCCCTTCAATACCTGCATTCCTACTAACAATTGTGCCTTTGTTTTCTGCACTCTGGCCTTGGTAACACCCATCGAAAAGCGTGTCTCTCTGGCCCCCATCTGACTGGAAAAAACGAGGGGAAAAAGTGTAACCTACGGGTCATGGTTGATAAGATATTTGCACAAGGACTCAAACGGGACACCTTCTCGAGGCGCTGTGAGGTGACCCCCGACCCCTGCATAGCAAGCAAACCTGTATCAGCATCTCACCAGCAAATGAATGTGTCGCCTACTGGCTACGCATAGGAGGCTGCAGGAGGTGCATTAACCCATTGGGCTGTCGACCCTCCTTCCTCTGAGGGCAGAAAACTGAATTTCCATGTTGCCTTCCTTTGGCACATTAGATCTTTCTTTCACCCCAATTCAGAGGATGTGTTGCTTCACGGAGAGATGATACTCATTTTGAGGTGTCAGCCTCTAATAGCTAAGCAGGTCAGTTAAATCTTTACCTTTGTCATTGGGGTGTACTGATATGCGCAGGGCAGTCTTCTGTCCTCTACTACTGTAAACTTTGGTATTGCTGCTTGTTCAAGATTTTTAAATGTAAACACTCTGCTCTCAAAAGTGAAAGATTTTAAAGACTCTTGCTGTAGCTAGCCTTTCCCACTCTTTGCCCTGGGGGAGAGAGCAGAGGCGTAGGCAGGGTAGGGCCTGAGGGGCAAGGCCCACCCAAAATCTGTAAATGCCCACTCGGCAGCGCTGCATGGGAATTTACAGATATTGTTGTCAGTGCAGTGGGCCCAACTACATTAGCATCAGGCCCCATTTGCTAGACAATCCTGGCTACGCCTCTGGTGCTTCCCGACTCAACAACCCAATCACCCCTTCAGCTCTTCTTACTCGTCTCACAGCACCTCCCATAAGCGAGGAATGCATCTTTTGTTGGTAGATTTCCTTCATGAGGCTTAGCTAGGCCTGTATTCCTTTTCAAAGGGCTATAGAAGAGAGCAAAAAGGGAGAAGGCATAATGGAGCGGGAAGTAGGTGGAAGACGAGGGGTCAGGGGGGTTGGCAGTAAAAGAAACAGGGCCTGGCCTGGCAGAGAGTTGGAAGTTAGGGAACACATTGAGCATAGGAGGAGGAAAGATGCCTCAGGCATGTAACTCTCTGACTCTTCCCCACCGTGCCTGCAGAAAGAGCCTTCCGATTCCTAGCTCTCCCCTGAATGGATACATTTGCCTGGAGAGGCCAGAACTAATTTCAGTTAGCCAGAGGGTAAACAGGGGCCAGTGAGAGGTGCACGCCCCTTCATTTCACTAGGCTCCTGGGGCTTCTGGGAGGAAAAAAGGCATCAGTATTCCAGCAAGATCATCGTCAACAGGGCCACCATCACTAGGGGATTACAGGGCATGCTGTGACACTCTCCGGGGCCTGGTTGGCCAGGCTTATGTTGAAGAGCACATATCCTAACCCTAAGCTACCTGGGTGGCTGCACCATAGAGGCTGCACTGGACATAGGGCTGTGCCCGCAAGGGCTGTGGTCGCGTTTGGGAGCGTTAGGGACGCGTGGAGGACGCAGGGCGCAGACCTCTGCCCGTTTCCGACCAGGATTCGGCCCTCATTCTCAATAGTGGAGCCAGCCACTCCAAAATTGAGGGTGTTAAAGGCAGAAAGCAGCCCTCTCACCCCCAGGGCAAAGAGTGGGAAAGGCTCGTTGCATCAAGAGTCTTTCAAATCTTTCACTTTTGAGAGCAGAGTGTTTACATTTAGGAATCATTAAACAAGCAGCAATATGAAAACATAGAGTAGCAGAGGACAGGAGACTGCCCTATGCATATCAGTACAGCCCAATGACAAAGTCAAAGATTTAACTGACCTGCTTAGCTATTATATTATGGCTGACACCTCACAATGATTATCATCTCTCCGTGAAGCAAAACATCCTCTTAATTGGCTTGAAAGATAGACCTAATGTGCCAAAGGAAGGCAACATGGAAATTCAGACTCCTGCTCTCAGGGGAAGGAGGGTCGACAGCCCAATGGGTTAATGCACCTACTGCAGCCTCCTATGTGTAACCTGCAGGCGACACATTCAGTTGCTGGTGAGATGCTGATACAGGTTTGCTTGCTATGCAGGGGCCGGTGGTCACCTCACAGCACCTCGAGAAGGTGTCCTGTTTGAGTCCCAGTTCAAATATTGTATCAACCATGACCCGTAGATTACACCTTTTCCCCTTGTTTTTTTCCAGTCAATTGGGGCCAGAGAGACAACCTTTTGTATGGGTGTTACCTAGGCCAGTGTGCAGAAAACAAAGGCACAACTGTTAGTAGGAATGCAGGTAATGAAGGGGCATTAGCTGTTGGCTGATCGCACAGGGCAATGCATACCCATTTTCAATTAAAACATTATTTTTTAAATAAAAAGATCATGCCCAGGAGATTGCAGACATTGGATTAGAACTCAGGTCTCCAGCATTCCAAGACCAAGCACTTACCACTTGAGCCACTGGTGGCTGTGTTTCTGAGAGTAGCTTTTGGGCGTATGCCCCTGTGAGCATACCCATTTCAGTTGTGAAACATGTTCACTGGAGCCAAGGAGGATAGAACATCTGGCCCCCCGCTCCACCAAACACCAGCTAACTCCAGTGGCCTAGAGGTTAAGTGCTTGCGTTACAGCGCTGGGGGCCTGGGTTTGAGTCCTGCTTTCGGCACAGAAACGGAATAGTTGGGTAATCAGTTGTGGAGACCCACACTCCTAAAAGATTCAGTGGTTATGTAATGAGTTCCCTGGTAAAGGGAGGGTGGAAGAAAGCACAGATGCAGGACTGTGGAGGTGGGGACAGGGGAGAGGAAGTGCAGGGTAAAAATAAAGGAGGAGGTGGCTCAGGCAAAAAGGGGAGGTAAGGCTGGGTGAAGGGTTCCCTGTGGAAAAGAGGAGGGGGCTGGGTGAGTAGAGGGGGGGTGGGATGAGCAAAGCAGGGGGATGTGGGCCCTGGGTACGGTGTGAGGGGGAGAATACGGCCCTGAATAGTGGAGGGGGGGGGTGTAAAGGAGGGTCCTAATGTGGGGAAAGGGGCCATTGAGGAGGGGAGAAAAAGGGTGCCCAGTGGAGGATGGAATGCACCGACATTTTTTTCTCATCCGGCACTACCCTTTAGCCTAACCTGTCTCCTCCTTTATACCCTGCACTGCCTGGCTAACTCTATGCTTTCTTCCCCCCTCCCTTCCTTCACCAGGGAACCTACGCCATGCCCTTCTAGACCTACCCTGACTCAGCCAGCCCCACCTCCTCTCCACAGGGACCCCTGCATCTGCCCCTACCTCTCCCTTTAGCCTGCTCTACCTCCTCCTTTAGCCTGCACTCCCTCACTTCCACAGTCCTCACTTCCACTGTCCCACTTCTCTGCTATGTTCCAGAGCAACTGTACAAGGAGATTACCCCACTATTCCGTTTAAGTGCCGAAAGCAGGACTCGAACCCACGCCCCCAGTGCTGTAACGCAAGCACTTAATCTCTAGGCCACTGCAGTTAGCTGGTATTTGGTGGAGCTGGGGGGCCAGATGTTCTATCCTCATTTTCTTCAGTGAACATGTTTCACCATGCAAATGAGTATGCTGACAGGGGCATGCAGAAGAAAGATATATACGCCCAAAAGCAACACTTAGAAACACAGCCACCAGTGGCTCAAGTGGTAAGTGCTTGGTCTTGGGATGCTGGAGACCTGAGTTCTAATCCAATGTCTGGAATCTGCTGGGCATGTATTTTTTATTTAAAAAAAAAAATGTTTTCTTTTCAAAATGGGTATGAATTGACCTGTGCGATCAGCCAACAGCTATTGCCCCTTCAATACCTGCATTCCTACTAACAATTGTGCCTTTGTTTTCTGCACTCTGGCCTTGGTAACACCCATCGAAAAGCGTGTCTCTCTGGCCCCCATCTGACTGGAAAAAACGAGGGGAAAAAGTGTAACCTACGGGTCATGGTTGATAAGATATTTGCACAAGGACTCAAACGGGACACCTTCTCGAGGCGCTGTGAGGTGACCCCCGACCCCTGCATAGCAAGCAAACCTGTATCAGCATCTCACCAGCAAATGAATGTGTCGCCTACTGGCTACGCATAGGAGGCTGCAGGAGGTGCATTAACCCATTGGGCTGTCGACCCTCCTTCCTCTGAGGGCAGAAAACTGAATTTCCATGTTGCCTTCCTTTGGCACATTAGATCTTTCTTTCACCCCAATTCAGAGGATGTGTTGCTTCACGGAGAGATGATACTCATTTTGAGGTGTCAGCCTCTAATAGCTAAGCAGGTCAGTTAAATCTTTACCTTTGTCATTGGGGTGTACTGATATGCGCAGGGCAGTCTTCTGTCCTCTACTACTGTAAACTTTGGTATTGCTGCTTGTTCAAGATTTTTAAATGTAAACACTCTGCTCTCAAAAGTGAAAGATTTTAAAGACTCTTGCTGTAGCTAGCCTTTCCCACTCTTTGCCCTGGGGGAGAGAGCAGAGGCGTAGGCAGGGTAGGGCCTGAGGGGCAAGGCCCACCCAAAATCTGTAAATGCCCACTCGGCAGCGCTGCATGGGAATTTACAGATATTGTTGTCAGTGCAGTGGGCCCAACTACATTAGCATCAGGCCCCATTTGCTAGACAATCCTGGCTACGCCTCTGGTGCTTCCCGACTCAACAACCCAATCACCCCTTCAGCTCTTCTTACTCGTCTCACAGCACCTCCCATAAGCGAGGAATGCATCTTTTGTTGGTAGATTTCCTTCATGAGGCTTAGCTAGGCCTGTATTCCTTTTCAAAGGGCTATAGAAGAGAGCAAAAAGGGAGAAGGCATAATGGAGCGGGAAGTAGGTGGAAGACGAGGGGTCAGGGGGGTTGGCAGTAAAAGAAACAGGGCCTGGCCTGGCAGAGAGTTGGAAGTTAGGGAACACATTGAGCATAGGAGGAGGAAAGATGCCTCAGGCATGTAACTCTCTGACTCTTCCCCACCGTGCCTGCAGAAAGAGCCTTCCGATTCCTAGCTCTCCCCTGAATGGATACATTTGCCTGGAGAGGCCAGAACTAATTTCAGTTAGCCAGAGGGTAAACAGGGGCCAGTGAGAGGTGCACGCCCCTTCATTTCACTAGGCTCCTGGGGCTTCTGGGAGGAAAAAAGGCATCAGTATTCCAGCAAGATCATCGTCAACAGGGCCACCATCACTAGGGGATTACAGGGCATGCTGTGACACTCTCCGGGGCCTGGTTGGCCAGGCTTATGTTGAAGAGCACATATCCTAACCCTAAGCTACCTGGGTGGCTGCACCATCGAGGCTGCACTGGACATAGGGCTGTGCCCGCAAGGGCTGTGGTCGCGTTTGGGAGCGTTAGGGACGCGTGGAGGACGCAGGGCGCAGACCTCTGCCCGTTTCCGACCAGGATTCGGCCCTCATTCTCAATAGTGGAGCCAGCCACTCCAAAATTGAGGGTGTTAAAGGCAGAAAGCAGCCCTCTCACCCCCAGGGCAAAGAGTGGGAAAGGCTCGTTGCATCAAGAGTCTTTCAAATCTTTCACTTTTGAGAGCAGAGTGTTTACATTTAGGAATCATTAAACAAGCAGCAATATGAAAACATAGAGTAGCAGAGGACAGGAGACTGCCCTATGCATATCAGTACAGCCCAATGACAAAGTCAAAGATTTAACTGACCTGCTTAGCTATTATATTATGGCTGACACCTCACAATGATTATCATCTCTCCGTGAAGCAAAACATCCTCTTAATTGGCTTGAAAGATAGACCTAATGTGCCAAAGGAAGGCAACATGGAAATTCAGACTCCTGCTCTCAGGGGAAGGAGGGTCGACAGCCCAATGGGTTAATGCACCTACTGCAGCCTCCTATGTGTAACCTGCAGGCGACACATTCAGTTGCTGGTGAGATGCTGATACAGGTTTGCTTGCTATGCAGGGGCCGGTGGTCACCTCACAGCACCTCGAGAAGGTGTCCTGTTTGAGTCCCAGTTCAAATATTGTATCAACCATGACCCGTAGATTACACCTTTTCCCCTTGTTTTTTTCCAGTCAATTGGGGCCAGAGAGACAACCTTTTGTATGGGTGTTACCTAGGCCAGTGTGCAGAAAACAAAGGCACAACTGTTAGTAGGAATGCAGGTAATGAAGGGGCATTAGCTGTTGGCTGATCGCACAGGGCAATGCATACCCATTTTCAATTAAAACATTATTTTTTAAATAAAAAGATCATGCCCAGGAGATTGCAGACATTGGATTAGAACTCAGGTCTCCAGCATTCCAAGACCAAGCACTTACCACTTGAGCCACTGGTGGCTGTGTTTCTGAGAGTAGCTTTTGGGCGTATGCCCCTGTGAGCATACCCATTTCAGTTGTGAAACATGTTCACTGGAGCCAAGGAGGATAGAACATCTGGCCCCCCGCTCCACCAAACACCAGCTAACTCCAGTGGCCTAGAGGTTAAGTGCTTGCGTTACAGCGCTGGGGGCCTGGGTTTGAGTCCTGCTTTCGGCACAGAAACGGAATAGTTGGGTAATCAGTTGTGGAGACCCACACTCCTAAAAGATTCAGTGGTTATGTAATGAGTTCCCTGGTAAAGGGAGGGTGGAAGAAAGCACAGATGCAGGACTGTGGAGGTGGGGACAGGGGAGAGGAAGTGCAGGGTAAAAATAAAGGAGGAGGTGGCTCAGGCAAAAAGGGGAGGTAAGGCTGGGTGAAGGGTTCCCTGTGGAAAAGAGGAGGGGGCTGGGTGAGTAGAGGGGGGGTGGGATGAGCAAAGCAGGGGGATGTGGGCCCTGGGTACGGTGTGAGGGGGAGAATACGGCCCTGAATAGTGGAGGGGGGGGGTGTAAAGGAGGGTCCTAATGTGGGGAAAGGGGCCATTGAGGAGGGGAGAAAAAGGGTGCCCAGTGGAGGATGGAATGCACCGACATTTTTTTCTCATCCGGCACTACCCTTTAGCCTAACCTGTCTCCTCCTTTATACCCTGCACTGCCTGGCTAACTCTATGCTTTCTTCCCCCCTCCCTTCCTTCACCAGGGAACCTACGCCATGCCCTTCTAGACCTACCCTGACTCAGCCAGCCCCACCTCCTCTCCACAGGGACCCCTGCATCTGCCCCTACCTCTCCCTTTAGCCTGCTCTACCTCCTCCTTTAGCCTGCACTCCCTCACTTCCACAGTCCTCACTTCCACTGTCCCACTTCTCTGCTATGTTCCAGAGCAACTGTACAAGGAGATTACCCCACTATTCCGTTTAAGTGCCGAAAGCAGGACTCGAACCCACGCCCCCAGTGCTGTAACGCAAGCACTTAATCTCTAGGCCACTGCAGTTAGCTGGTATTTGGTGGAGCTGGGGGGCCAGATGTTCTATCCTCATTTTCTTCAGTGAACATGTTTCACCATGCAAATGAGTATGCTGACAGGGGCATGCAGAAGAAAGATATATACGCCCAAAAGCAACACTTAGAAACACAGCCACCAGTGGCTCAAGTGGTAAGTGCTTGGTCTTGGGATGCTGGAGACCTGAGTTCTAATCCAATGTCTGGAATCTGCTGGGCATGTATTTTTTATTTAAAAAAAAAAATGTTTTCTTTTCAAAATGGGTATGAATTGACCTGTGCGATCAGCCAACAGCTATTGCCCCTTCAATACCTGCATTCCTACTAACAATTGTGCCTTTGTTTTCTGCACTCTGGCCTTGGTAACACCCATCGAAAAGCGTGTCTCTCTGGCCCCCATCTGACTGGAAAAAACGAGGGGAAAAAGTGTAACCTACGGGTCATGGTTGATAAGATATTTGCACAAGGACTCAAACGGGACACCTTCTCGAGGCGCTGTGAGGTGACCCCCGACCCCTGCATAGCAAGCAAACCTGTATCAGCATCTCACCAGCAAATGAATGTGTCGCCTACTGGCTACGCATAGGAGGCTGCAGGAGGTGCATTAACCCATTGGGCTGTCGACCCTCCTTCCTCTGAGGGCAGAAAACTGAATTTCCATGTTGCCTTCCTTTGGCACATTAGATCTTTCTTTCACCCCAATTCAGAGGATGTGTTGCTTCACGGAGAGATGATACTCATTTTGAGGTGTCAGCCTCTAATAGCTAAGCAGGTCAGTTAAATCTTTACCTTTGTCATTGGGGTGTACTGATATGCGCAGGGCAGTCTTCTGTCCTCTACTACTGTAAACTTTGGTATTGCTGCTTGTTCAAGATTTTTAAATGTAAACACTCTGCTCTCAAAAGTGAAAGATTTTAAAGACTCTTGCTGTAGCTAGCCTTTCCCACTCTTTGCCCTGGGGGAGAGAGCAGAGGCGTAGGCAGGGTAGGGCCTGAGGGGCAAGGCCCACCCAAAATCTGTAAATGCCCACTCGGCAGCGCTGCATGGGAATTTACAGATATTGTTGTCAGTGCAGTGGGCCCAACTACATTAGCATCAGGCCCCATTTGCTAGACAATCCTGGCTACGCCTCTGGTGCTTCCCGACTCAACAACCCAATCACCCCTTCAGCTCTTCTTACTCGTCTCACAGCACCTCCCATAAGCGAGGAATGCATCTTTTGTTGGTAGATTTCCTTCATGAGGCTTAGCTAGGCCTGTATTCCTTTTCAAAGGGCTATAGAAGAGAGCAAAAAGGGAGAAGGCATAATGGAGCGGGAAGTAGGTGGAAGACGAGGGGTCAGGGGGGTTGGCAGTAAAAGAAACAGGGCCTGGCCTGGCAGAGAGTTGGAAGTTAGGGAACACATTGAGCATAGGAGGAGGAAAGATGCCTCAGGCATGTAACTCTCTGACTCTTCCCCACCGTGCCTGCAGAAAGAGCCTTCCGATTCCTAGCTCTCCCCTGAATGGATACATTTGCCTGGAGAGGCCAGAACTAATTTCAGTTAGCCAGAGGGTAAACAGGGGCCAGTGAGAGGTGCACGCCCCTTCATTTCACTAGGCTCCTGGGGCTTCTGGGAGGAAAAAAGGCATCAGTATTCCAGCAAGATCATCGTCAACAGGGCCACCATCACTAGGGGATTACAGGGCATGCTGTGACACTCTCCGGGGCCTGGTTGGCCAGGCTTATGTTGAAGAGCACATATCCTAACCCTAAGCTACCTGGGTGGCTGCACCATCGAGGCTGCACTGGACATAGGGCTGTGCCCGCAAGGGCTGTGGTCGCGTTTGGGAGCGTTAGGGACGCGTGGAGGACGCAGGGCGCAGACCTCTGCCCGTTTCCGACCAGGATTCGGCCCTCATTCTCAATAGTGGAGCCAGCCACTCCAAAATTGAGGGTGTTAAAGGCAGAAAGCAGCCCTCTCACCCCCAGGGCAAAGAGTGGGAAAGGCTCGTTGCATCAAGAGTCTTTCAAATCTTTCACTTTTGAGAGCAGAGTGTTTACATTTAGGAATCATTAAACAAGCAGCAATATGAAAACATAGAGTAGCAGAGGACAGGAGACTGCCCTATGCATATCAGTACAGCCCAATGACAAAGTCAAAGATTTAACTGACCTGCTTAGCTATTATATTATGGCTGACACCTCACAATGATTATCATCTCTCCGTGAAGCAAAACATCCTCTTAATTGGCTTGAAAGATAGACCTAATGTGCCAAAGGAAGGCAACATGGAAATTCAGACTCCTGCTCTCAGGGGAAGGAGGGTCGACAGCCCAATGGGTTAATGCACCTACTGCAGCCTCCTATGTGTAACCTGCAGGCGACACATTCAGTTGCTGGTGAGATGCTGATACAGGTTTGCTTGCTATGCAGGGGCCGGTGGTCACCTCACAGCACCTCGAGAAGGTGTCCTGTTTGAGTCCCAGTTCAAATATTGTATCAACCATGACCCGTAGATTACACCTTTTCCCCTTGTTTTTTTCCAGTCAATTGGGGCCAGAGAGACAACCTTTTGTATGGGTGTTACCTAGGCCAGTGTGCAGAAAACAAAGGCACAACTGTTAGTAGGAATGCAGGTAATGAAGGGGCATTAGCTGTTGGCTGATCGCACAGGGCAATGCATACCCATTTTCAATTAAAACATTATTTTTTAAATAAAAAGATCATGCCCAGGAGATTGCAGACATTGGATTAGAACTCAGGTCTCCAGCATTCCAAGACCAAGCACTTACCACTTGAGCCACTGGTGGCTGTGCTTCTGAGAGTAGCTTTTGGGCGTATGCCCCTGTGAGCATACCCATTTCAGTTGTGAAACATGTTCACTGGAGCCAAGGAGGATAGAACATCTGGCCCCCCGCTCCACCAAACACCAGCTAACTCCAGTGGCCTAGAGGTTAAGTGCTTGCGTTACAGCGCTGGGGGCCTGGGTTTGAGTCCTGCTTTCGGCACAGAAACGGAATAGTTGGGTAATCAGTTGTGGAGACCCACACTCCTAAAAGATTCAGTGGTTATGTAATGAGTTCCCTGGTAAAGGGAGGGTGGAAGAAAGCACAGATGCAGGACTGTGGAGGTGGGGACAGGGGAGAGGAAGTGCAGGGTAAAAATAAAGGAGGAGGTGGCTCAGGCAAAAAGGGGAGGTAAGGCTGGGTGAAGGGTTCCCTGTGGAAAAGAGGAGGGGGCTGGGTGAGTAGAGGGGGGGTGGGATGAGCAAAGCAGGGGGATGTGGGCCCTGGGTACGGTGTGAGGGGGAGAATACGGCCCTGAATAGTGGAGGGGGGGGGTGTAAAGGAGGGTCCTAATGTGGGGAAAGGGGCCATTGAGGAGGGGAGAAAAAGGGTGCCCAGTGGAGGATGGAATGCACCGACATTTTTTTCTCATCCGGCACTACCCTTTAGCCTAACCTGTCTCCTCCTTTATACCCTGCACTGCCTGGCTAACTCTATGCTTTCTTCCTCCCTCCCTTCCTTCACCAGGGAACCTACGCCATGCCCTTCTAGACCTACCCTGACTCAGCCAGCCCCACCTCCTCTCCACAGGGACCCCTGCATCTGCCCCTACCTCTCCCTTTAGCCTGCTCTACCTCCTCCTTTAGCCTGCACTCCCTCACTTCCACAGTCCTCACTTCCACTGTCCCACTTCTCTGCTATGTTCCAGAGCAACTGTACAAGGAGATTACCCCACTATTCCGTTTAAGTGCCGAAAGCAGGACTCGAACCCATGCCCCCAGTGCTGTAACGCAAGCACTTAATCTCTAGGCCACTGCAGTTAGCTGGTATTTGGTGGAGCTGGGGGGCCAGATGTTCTATCCTCATTTTCTTCAGTGAACATGTTTCACCATGCAAATGAGTATGCTGACAGGGGCATGCAGAAGAAAGATATATACGCCCAAAAGCAACACTTAGAAACACAGCCACCAGTGGCTCAAGTGGTAAGTGCTTGGTCTTGGGATGCTGGAGACCTGAGTTTTAATCCAATGTCTGGAATCTGCTGGGCATGTATTTTTTATTTAAAAAAAAAAATGTTTTCTTTTCAAAATGGGTATGAATTGACCTGTGCGATCAGCCAACAGCTATTGCCCCTTCAATACCTGCATTCCTACTAACAATTGTGCCTTTGTTTTCTGCACTCTGGCCTTGGTAACACCCATCGAAAAGCGTGTCTCTCTGGCCCCCATCTGACTGGAAAAAACGAGGGGAAAAAGTGTAACCTACGGGTCATGGTTGATAAGATATTTGCACAAGGACTCAAACGGGACACCTTCTCGAGGCGCTGTGAGGTGACCCCCGACCCCTGCATAGCAAGCAAACCTGTATCAGCATCTCACCAGCAAATGAATGTGTCGCCTACTGGCTACGCATAGGAGGCTGCAGGAGGTGCATTAACCCATTGGGCTGTCGACCCTCCTTCCTCTGAGGGCAGAAAACTGAATTTCCATGTTGCCTTCCTTTGGCACATTAGATCTTTCTTTCACCCCAATTCAGAGGATGTGTTGCTTCACGGAGAGATGATACTCATTTTGAGGTGTCAGCCTCTAATAGCTAAGCAGGTCAGTTAAATCTTTACCTTTGTCATTGGGGTGTACTGATATGCGCAGGGCAGTCTTCTGTCCTCTACTACTGTAAACTTTGGTATTGCTGCTTGTTCAAGATTTTTAAATGTAAACACTCTGCTCTCAAAAGTGAAAGATTTTAAAGACTCTTGCTGTAGCTAGCCTTTCCCACTCTTTGCCCTGGGGGAGAGAGCAGAGGCGTAGGCAGGGTAGGGCCTGAGGGGCAAGGCCCACCCAAAATCTGTAAATGCCCACTCGGCAGCGCTGCATGGGAATTTACAGATATTGTTGTCAGTGCAGTGGGCCCAACTACATTAGCATCAGGCCCCATTTGCTAGACAATCCTGGCTACGCCTCTGGTGCTTCCCGACTCAACAACCCAATCACCCCTTCAGCTCTTCTTACTCGTCTCACAGCACCTCCCATAAGCGAGGAATGCATCTTTTGTTGGTAGATTTCCTTCATGAGGCTTAGCTAGGCCTGTATTCCTTTTCAAAGGGCTATAGAAGAGAGCAAAAAGGGAGAAGGCATAATGGAGCGGGAAGTAGGTGGAAGACGAGGGGTCAGGGGGGTTGGCAGTAAAAGAAACAGGGCCTGGCCTGGCAGAGAGTTGGAAGTTAGGGAACACATTGAGCATAGGAGGAGGAAAGATGCCTCAGGCATGTAACTCTCTGACTCTTCCCCACCGTGCCTGCAGAAAGAGCCTTCCGATTCCTAGCTCTCCCCTGAATGGATACATTTGCCTGGAGAGGCCAGAACTAATTTCAGTTAGCCAGAGGGTAAACAGGGGCCAGTGAGAGGTGCACGCCCCTTCATTTCACTAGGCTCCTGGGGCTTCTGGGAGGAAAAAAGGCATCAGTATTCCAGCAAGATCATCGTCAACAGGGCCACCATCACTAGGGGATTACAGGGCATGCTGTGACACTCTCCGGGGCCTGGTTGGCCAGGCTTATGTTGAAGAGCACATATCCTAACCCTAAGCTACCTGGGTGGCTGCACCATCGAGGCTGCACTGGACATAGGGCTGTGCCCGCAAGGGCTGTGGTCGCGTTTGGGAGCGTTAGGGACGCGTGGAGGACGCAGGGCGCAGACCTCTGCCCGTTTCCGACCAGGATTCGGCCCTCATTCTCAATAGTGGAGCCAGCCACTCCAAAATTGAGGGTGTTAAAGGCAGAAAGCAGCCCTCTCACCCCCAGGGCAAAGAGTGGGAAAGGCTCGTTGCATCAAGAGTCTTTCAAATCTTTCACTTTTGAGAGCAGAGTGTTTACATTTAGGAATCATTAAACAAGCAGCAATATGAAAACATAGAGTAGCAGAGGACAGGAGACTGCCCTATGCATATCAGTACAGCCCAATGACAAAGTCAAAGATTTAACTGACCTGCTTAGCTATTATATTATGGCTGACACCTCACAATGATTATCATCTCTCCGTGAAGCAAAACATCCTCTTAATTGGCTTGAAAGATAGACCTAATGTGCCAAAGGAAGGCAACATGGAAATTCAGACTCCTGCTCTCAGGGGAAGGAGGGTCGACAGCCCAATGGGTTAATGCACCTACTGCAGCCTCCTATGTGTAACCTGCAGGCGACACATTCAGTTGCTGGTGAGATGCTGATACAGGTTTGCTTGCTATGCAGGGGCCGGTGGTCACCTCACAGCACCTCGAGAAGGTGTCCTGTTTGAGTCCCAGTTCAAATATTGTATCAACCATGACCCGTAGATTACACCTTTTCCCCTTGTTTTTTTCCAGTCAATTGGGGCCAGAGAGACAACCTTTTGTATGGGTGTTACCTAGGCCAGTGTGCAGAAAACAAAGGCACAACTGTTAGTAGGAATGCAGGTAATGAAGGGGCATTAGCTGTTGGCTGATCGCACAGGGCAATGCATACCCATTTTCAATTAAAACATTATTTTTTAAATAAAAAGATCATGCCCAGGAGATTGCAGACATTGGATTAGAACTCAGGTCTCCAGCATTCCAAGACCAAGCACTTACCACTTGAGCCACTGGTGGCTGTGCTTCTGAGAGTAGCTTTTGGGCGTATGCCCCTGTGAGCATACCCATTTCAGTTGTGAAACATGTTCACTGGAGCCAAGGAGGATAGAACATCTGGCCCCCCGCTCCACCAAACACCAGCTAACTCCAGTGGCCTAGAGGTTAAGTGCTTGCGTTACAGCGCTGGGGGCCTGGGTTTGAGTCCTGCTTTCGGCACAGAAACGGAATAGTTGGGTAATCAGTTGTGGAGACCCACACTCCTAAAAGATTCAGTGGTTATGTAATGAGTTCCCTGGTAAAGGGAGGGTGGAAGAAAGCACAGATGCAGGACTGTGGAGGTGGGGACAGGGGAGAGGAAGTGCAGGGTAAAAATAAAGGAGGAGGTGGCTCAGGCAAAAAGGGGAGGTAAGGCTGGGTGAAGGGTTCCCTGTGGAAAAGAGGAGGGGGCTGGGTGAGTAGAGGGGGGGTGGGATGAGCAAAGCAGGGGGATGTGGGCCCTGGGTACGGTGTGAGGGGGAGAATACGGCCCTGAATAGTGGAGGGGGGGGGGGGTGTAAAGGAGGGTCCTAATGTGGGGAAAGGGGCCATTGAGGAGGGGAGAAAAAGGGTTCCCAGTGGAGGATGGAATGCACCGACATTTTTTTCTCATCCGGCACTACCCTTTAGCCTAACCTGTCTCCTCCTTTATACCCTGCACTGCCTGGCTAACTCTATGCTTTCTTCCCCCCTCCCTTCCTTCACCAGGGAACCTATGCCATGCCCTTCTAGACCTACCCTGACTCAGCCAGCCCCACCTCCTCTCCACAGGGACCCCTGCATCTGCCCCTACCTCTCCCTTTAGCCTGCTCTACCTCCTCCTTTAGCCTGCACTCCCTCACTTCCACAGTCCTCACTTCCACTGTCCCACTTCTCTGCTATGTTCCACAGCAACTGTACAAGGAGATTACCCCACTATTCCGTTTAAGTGCCGAAAGCAGGACTCGAACCCACGCCCCCAGTGCTGTAACGCAAGCACTTAATCTCTAGGCCACTGCAGTTAGCTGGTATTTGGTGGAGCTGGGGGGCCAGATGTTCTATCCTCATTTTCTTCAGTGAACATGTTTCACCATGCAAATGAGTATGCTGACAGGGGCATGCAGAAGAAAGATATATACGCCCAAAAGCAACACTTAGAAACACAGCCACCAGTGGCTCAAGTGGTAAGTGCTTGGTCTTGGGATGCTGGAGACCTGAGTTCTAATCCAATGTCTGGAATCTGCTGGGCATGTATTTTTTATTTAAAAAAAAAAATGTTTTCTTTTCAAAATGGGTATGAATTGACCTGTGCGATCAGCCAACAGCTATTGCCCCTTCAATACCTGCATTCCTACTAACAATTGTGCCTTTGTTTTCTGCACTCTGGCCTTGGTAACACCCATCGAAAAGCGTGTCTCTCTGGCCCCCATCTGACTGGAAAAAACGAGGGGAAAAAGTGTAACCTACGGGTCATGGTTGATAAGATATTTGCACAAGGACTCAAACGGGACACCTTCTCGAGGCGCTGTGAGGTGACCCCCGACCCCTGCATAGCAAGCAAACCTGTATCAGCATCTCACCAGCAAATGAATGTGTCGCCTACTGGCTACGCATAGGAGGCTGCAGGAGGTGCATTAACCCATTGGGCTGTCGACCCTCCTTCCTCTGAGGGCAGAAAACTGAATTTCCATGTTGCCTTCCTTTGGCACATTAGATCTTTCTTTCACCCCAATTCAGAGGATGTGTTGCTTCACGGAGAGATGATACTCATTTTGAGGTGTCAGCCTCTAATAGCTAAGCAGGTCAGTTAAATCTTTACCTTTGTCATTGGGGTGTACTGATATGCGCAGGGCAGTCTTCTGTCCTCTACTACTGTAAACTTTGGTATTGCTGCTTGTTCAAGATTTTTAAATGTAAACACTCTGCTCTCAAAAGTGAAAGATTTTAAAGACTCTTGCTGTAGCTAGCCTTTCCCACTCTTTGCCCTGGGGGAGAGAGCAGAGGCGTAGGCAGGGTAGGGCCTGAGGGGCAAGGCCCACCCAAAATCTGTAAATGCCCACTCGGCAGCGCTGCATGGGAATTTACAGATATTGTTGTCAGTGCAGTGGGCCCAACTACATTAGCATCAGGCCCCATTTGCTAGACAATCCTGGCTACGCCTCTGGTGCTTCCCGACTCAACAACCCAATCACCCCTTCAGCTCTTCTTACTCGTCTCACAGCACCTCCCATAAGCGAGGAATGCATCTTTTGTTGGTAGATTTCCTTCATGAGGCTTAGCTAGGCCTGTATTCCTTTTCAAAGGGCTATAGAAGAGAGCAAAAAGGGAGAAGGCATAATGGAGCGGGAAGTAGGTGGAAGACGAGGGGTCAGGGGGGTTGGCAGTAAAAGAAACAGGGCCTGGCCTGGCAGAGAGTTGGAAGTTAGGGAACACATTGAGCATAGGAGGAGGAAAGATGCCTCAGGCATGTAACTCTCTGACTCTTCCCCACCGTGCCTGCAGAAAGAGCCTTCCGATTCCTAGCTCTCCCCTGAATGGATACATTTGCCTGGAGAGGCCAGAACTAATTTCAGTTAGCCAGAGGGTAAACAGGGGCCAGTGAGAGGTGCACGCCCCTTCATTTCACTAGGCTCCTGGGGCTTCTGGGAGGAAAAAAGGCATCAGTATTCCAGCAAGATCATCGTCAACAGGGCCACCATCACTAGGGGATTACAGGGCATGCTGTGACACTCTCCGGGGCCTGGTTGGCCAGGATTATGTTGAAGAGCACATATCCTAACCCTAAGCTACCTGGGTGGCTGCACCATAGAGGCTGCACTGGACATAGGGCTGTGCCCGCAAGGGCTGTGGTCGCGTTTGGGAGCGTTAGGGACGCGTGGAGGACGCAGGGCGCAGACCTCTGCCCGTTTCCGACCAGGATTCGGCCCTCATTCTCAATAGTGGAGCCAGCCACTCCAAAATTGAGGGTGTTAAAGGCAGAAAGCAGCCCTCTCACCCCCAGGGCAAAGAGTGGGAAAGGCTCGTTGCATCAAGAGTCTTTCAAATCTTTCACTTTTGAGAGCAGAGTGTTTACATTTAGGAATCATTAAACAAGCAGCAATATGAAAACATAGAGTAGCAGAGGACAGGAGACTGCCCTATGCATATCAGTACAGCCCAATGACAAAGTCAAAGATTTAACTGACCTGCTTAGCTATTATATTATGGCTGACACCTCACAATGATTATCATCTCTCCGTGAAGCAAAACATCCTCTTAATTGGCTTGAAAGATAGACCTAATGTGCCAAAGGAAGGCAACATGGAAATTCAGACTCCTGCTCTCAGGGGAAGGAGGGTCGACAGCCCAATGGGTTAATGCACCTACTGCAGCCTCCTATGTGTAACCTGCAGGCGACACATTCAGTTGCTGGTGAGATGCTGATACAGGTTTGCTTGCTATGCAGGGGCCGGTGGTCACCTCACAGCACCTCGAGAAGGTGTCCTGTTTGAGTCCCAGTTCAAATATTGTATCAACCATGACCCGTAGATTACACCTTTTCCCCTTGTTTTTTTCCAGTCAATTGGGGCCAGAGAGACAACCTTTTGTATGGGTGTTACCTAGGCCAGTGTGCAGAAAACAAAGGCACAACTGTTAGTAGGAATGCAGGTAATGAAGGGGCATTAGCTGTTGGCTGATCGCACAGGGCAATGCATACCCATTTTCAATTAAAACATTATTTTTTAAATAAAAAGATCATGCCCAGGAGATTGCAGACATTGGATTAGAACTCAGGTCTCCAGCATTCCAAGACCAAGCACTTACCACTTGAGCCACTGGTGGCTGTGCTTCTGAGAGTAGCTTTTGGGCGTATGCCCCTGTGAGCATACCCATTTCAGTTGTGAAACATGTTCACTGGAGCCAAGGAGGATAGAACATCTGGCCCCCCGCTCCACCAAACACCAGCTAACTCCAGTGGCCTAGAGGTTAAGTGCTTGCGTTACAGCGCTGGGGGCCTGGGTTTGAGTCCTGCTTTCGGCACAGAAACGGAATAGTTGGGTAATCAGTTGTGGAGACCCACACTCCTAAAAGATTCAGTGGTTATGTAATGAGTTCCCTGGTAAAGGGAGGGTGGAAGAAAGCACAGATGCAGGACTGTGGAGGTGGGGACAGGGGAGAGGAAGTGCAGGGTAAAAATAAAGGAGGAGGTGGCTCAGGCAAAAAGGGGAGGTAAGGCTGGGTGAAGGGTTCCCTGTGGAAAAGAGGAGGGGGCTGGGTGAGTAGAGGGGGGGTGGGATGAGCAAAGCAGGGGGATGTGGGCCCTGGGTACGGTGTGAGGGGGAGAATACGGCCCTGAATAGTGGAGGGGGGGGGGTGTAAAGGAGGGTCCTAATGTGGGGAAAGGGGCCATTGAGGAGGGGAGAAAAAGGGTGCCCAGTGGAGGATGGAATGCACCGACATTTTTTTCTCATCCGGCACTACCCTTTAGCCTAACCTGTCTCCTCCTTTATACCCTGCACTGCCTGGCTAACTCTATGCTTTCTTCCTCCCTCCCTTCCTTCACCAGGGAACCTACGCCATGCCCTTCTAGACCTACCCTGACTCAGCCAACCCCACCTCCTCTCCACAGGGACCCCTGCATCTGCCCCTACCTCTCCCTTTAGCCTGCTCTACCTCCTCCTTTAGCCTGCACTCCCTCACTTCCACAGTCCTCACTTCCACTGTCCCACTTCTCTGCTATGTTCCAGAGCAACTGTACAAGGAGATTACCCCACTATTCCGTTTAAGTGCCGAAAGCAGGACTCGAACCCACGCCCCCAGTGCTGTAACGCAAGCACTTAATCTCTAGGCCACTGCAGTTAGCTGGTATTTGGTGGAGCTGGGGGGCCAGATGTTCTATCCTCATTTTCTTCAGTGAACATGTTTCACCATGCAAATGAGTATGCTGACAGGGGCATGCAGAAGAAAGATATATACGCCCAAAAGCAACACTTAGAAACACAGCCACCAGTGGCTCAAGTGGTAAGTGCTTGGTCTTGGGATGCTGGAGACCTGAGTTCTAATCCAATGTCTGGAATCTGCTGGGCATGTATTTTTTATTTAAAAAAAAAAATGTTTTCTTTTCAAAATGGGTATGAATTGACCTGTGCGATCAGCCAACAGCTATTGCCCCTTCAATACCTGCATTCCTACTAACAATTGTGCCTTTGTTTTCTGCACTCTGGCCTTGGTAACACCCATCGAAAAGCGTGTCTCTCTGGCCCCCATCTGACTGGAAAAAACGAGGGGAAAAAGTGTAACCTACGGGTCATGGTTGATAAGATATTTGCACAAGGACTCAAACGGGACACCTTCTCGAGGCGCTGTGAGGTGACCCCCGACCCCTGCATAGCAAGCAAACCTGTATCAGCATCTCACCAGCAAATGAATGTGTCGCCTACTGGCTACGCATAGGAGGCTGCAGGAGGTGCATTAACCCATTGGGCTGTCGACCCTCCTTCCTCTGAGGGCAGAAAACTGAATTTCCATGTTGCCTTCCTTTGGCACATTAGATCTTTCTTTCACCCCAATTCAGAGGATGTGTTGCTTCACGGAGAGATGATACTCATTTTGAGGTGTCAGCCTCTAATAGCTAAGCAGGTCAGTTAAATCTTTACCTTTGTCATTGGGGTGTACTGATATGCGCAGGGCAGTCTTCTGTCCTCTACTACTGTAAACTTTGGTATTGCTGCTTGTTCAAGATTTTTAAATGTAAACACTCTGCTCTCAAAAGTGAAAGATTTTAAAGACTCTTGCTGTAGCTAGCCTTTCCCACTCTTTGCCCTGGGGGAGAGAGCAGAGGCGTAGGCAGGGTAGGGCCTGAGGGGCAAGGCCCACCCAAAATCTGTAAATGCCCACTCGGCAGCGCTGCATGGGAATTTACAGATATTGTTGTCAGTGCAGTGGGCCCAACTACATTAGCATCAGGCCCCATTTGCTAGACAATCCTGGCTACGCCTCTGGTGCTTCCCGACTCAACAACCCAATCACCCCTTCAGCTCTTCTTACTCGTCTCACAGCACCTCCCATAAGCGAGGAATGCATCTTTTGTTGGTAGATTTCCTTCATGAGGCTTAGCTAGGCCTGTATTCCTTTTCAAAGGGCTATAGAAGAGAGCAAAAAGGGAGAAGGCATAATGGAGCGGGAAGTAGGTGGAAGACGAGGGGTCAGGGGGGTTGGCAGTAAAAGAAACAGGGCCTGGCCTGGCAGAGAGTTGGAAGTTAGGGAACACATTGAGCATAGGAGGAGGAAAGATGCCTCAGGCATGTAACTCTCTGACTCTTCCCCACCGTGCCTGCAGAAAGAGCCTTCCGATTCCTAGCTCTCCCCTGAATGGATACATTTGCCTGGAGAGGCCAGAACTAATTTCAGTTAGCCAGAGGGTAAACAGGGGCCAGTGAGAGGTGCACGCCCCTTCATTTCACTAGGCTCCTGGGGCTTCTGGGAGGAAAAAAGGCATCAGTATTCCAGCAAGATCATCGTCAACAGGGCCACCATCACTAGGGGATTACAGGGCATGCTGTGACACTCTCCGGGGCCTGGTTGGCCAGGCTTATGTTGAAGAGCACATATCCTAACCCTAAGCTACCTGGGTGGCTGCACCATCGAGGCTGCACTGGACATAGGGCTGTGCCCGCAAGGGCTGTGGTCGCGTTTGGGAGCGTTAGGGACGCGTGGAGGACGCAGGGCGCAGACCTCTGCCCGTTTCCGACCAGGATTCGGCCCTCATTCTCAATAGTGGAGCCAGCCACTCCAAAATTGAGGGTGTTAAAGGCAGAAAGCAGCCCTCTCACCCCCAGGGCAAAGAGTGGGAAAGGCTCGTTGCATCAAGAGTCTTTCAAATCTTTCACTTTTGAGAGCAGAGTGTTTACATTTAGGAATCATTAAACAAGCAGCAATATGAAAACATAGAGTAGCAGAGGACAGGAGACTGCCCTATGCATATCAGTACAGCCCAATGACAAAGTCAAAGATTTAACTGACCTGCTTAGCTATTATATTATGGCTGACACCTCACAATGATTATCATCTCTCCGTGAAGCAAAACATCCTCTTAATTGGCTTGAAAGATAGACCTAATGTGCCAAAGGAAGGCAACATGGAAATTCAGACTCCTGCTCTCAGGGGAAGGAGGGTCGACAGCCCAATGGGTTAATGCACCTACTGCAGCCTCCTATGTGTAACCTGCAGGCGACACATTCAGTTGCTGGTGAGATGCTGATACAGGTTTGCTTGCTATGCAGGGGCCGGTGGTCACCTCACAGCACCTCGAGAAGGTGTCCTGTTTGAGTCCCAGTTCAAATATTGTATCAACCATGACCCGTAGATTACACCTTTTCCCCTTGTTTTTTTCCAGTCAATTGGGGCCAGAGAGACAACCTTTTGTATGGGTGTTACCTAGGCCAGTGTGCAGAAAACAAAGGCACAACTGTTAGTAGGAATGCAGGTAATGAAGGGGCATTAGCTGTTGGCTGATCGCACAGGGCAATGCATACCCATTTTCAATTAAAACATTATTTTTTAAATAAAAAGATCATGCCCAGGAGATTGCAGACATTGGATTAGAACTCAGGTCTCCAGCATTCCAAGACCAAGCACTTACCACTTGAGCCACTGGTGGCTGTGCTTCTGAGAGTAGCTTTTGGGCGTATGCCCCTGTGAGCATACCCATTTCAGTTGTGAAACATGTTCACTGGAGCCAAGGAGGATAGAACATCTGGCCCCCCGCTCCACCAAACACCAGCTAACTCCAGTGGCCTAGAGGTTAAGTGCTTGCGTTACAGCGCTGGGGGCCTGGGTTTGAGTCCTGCTTTCGGCACAGAAACGGAATAGTTGGGTAATCAGTTGTGGAGACCCACACTCCTAAAAGATTCAGTGGTTATGTAATGAGTTCCCTGGTAAAGGGAGGGTGGAAGAAAGCACAGATGCAGGACTGTGGAGGTGGGGACAGGGGAGAGGAAGTGCAGGGTAAAAATAAAGGAGGAGGTGGCTCAGGCAAAAAGGGGAGGTAAGGCTGGGTGAAGGGTTCCCTGTGGAAAAGAGGAGGGGGCTGGGTGAGTAGAGGGGGGGTGGGATGAGCAAAGCAGGGGGATGTGGGCCCTGGGTACGGTGTGAGGGGGAGAATACGGCCCTGAATAGTGGAGGGGGGGGGGGTGTAAAGGAGGGTCCTAATGTGGGGAAAGGGGCCATTGAGGAGGGGAGAAAAAGGGTTCCCAGTGGAGGATGGAATGCACCGACATTTTTTTCTCATCCGGCACTACCCTTTAGCCTAACCTGTCTCCTCCTTTATACCCTGCACTGCCTGGCTAACTCTATGCTTTCTTCCCCCCTCCCTTCCTTCACCAGGGAACCTACGCCATGCCCTTCTAGACCTACCCTGACTCAGCCAGCCCCACCTCCTCTCCACAGGGACCCCTGCATCTGCCCCTACCTCTCCCTTTAGCCTGCTCTACCTCCTCCTTTAGCCTGCACTCCCTCACTTCCACAGTCCTCACTTCCACTGTCCCACTTCTCTGCTATGTTCCACAGCAACTGTACAAGGAGATTACCCCACTATTCCGTTTAAGTGCCAAAAGCAGGACTCGAACCCACGCCCCCAGTGCTGTAACGCAAGCACTTAATCTCTAGGCCACTGCAGTTAGCTGGTATTTGGTGGAGCTGGGGGGCCAGATGTTCTATCCTCATTTTCTTCAGTGAACATGTTTCACCATGCAAATGAGTATGCTGACAGGGGCATGCAGAAGAAAGATATATACGCCCAAAAGCAACACTTAGAAACACAGCCACCAGTGGCTCAAGTGGTAAGTGCTTGGTCTTGGGATGCTGGAGACCTGAGTTCTAATCCAATGTCTGGAATCTGCTGGGCATGTATTTTTTATTTAAAAAAAAAAATGTTTTCTTTTCAAAATGGGTATGAATTGACCTGTGCGATCAGCCAACAGCTATTGCCCCTTCAATACCTGCATTCCTACTAACAATTGTGCCTTTGTTTTCTGCACTCTGGCCTTGGTAACACCCATCGAAAAGCGTGTCTCTCTGGCCCCCATCTGACTGGAAAAAACGAGGGGAAAAAGTGTAACCTACGGGTCATGGTTGATAAGATATTTGCACAAGGACTCAAACGGGACACCTTCTCGAGGCGCTGTGAGGTGACCCCCGACCCCTGCATAGCAAGCAAACCTGTATCAGCATCTCACCAGCAAATGAATGTGTCGCCTACTGGCTACGCATAGGAGGCTGCAGGAGGTGCATTAACCCATTGGGCTGTCGACCCTCCTTCCTCTGAGGGCAGAAAACTGAATTTCCATGTTGCCTTCCTTTGGCACATTAGATCTTTCTTTCACCCCAATTCAGAGGATGTGTTGCTTCACGGAGAGATGATACTCATTTTGAGGTGTCAGCCTCTAATAGCTAAGCAGGTCAGTTAAATCTTTACCTTTGTCATTGGGGTGTACTGATATGCGCAGGGCAGTCTTCTGTCCTCTACTACTGTAAACTTTGGTATTGCTGCTTGTTCAAGATTTTTAAATGTAAACACTCTGCTCTCAAAAGTGAAAGATTTTAAAGACTCTTGCTGTAGCTAGCCTTTCCCACTCTTTGCCCTGGGGGAGAGAGCAGAGGCGTAGGCAGGGTAGGGCCTGAGGGGCAAGGCCCACCCAAAATCTGTAAATGCCCACTCGGCAGCGCTGCATGGGAATTTACAGATATTGTTGTCAGTGCAGTGGGCCCAACTACATTAGCATCAGGCCCCATTTGCTAGACAATCCTGGCTACGCCTCTGGTGCTTCCCGACTCAACAACCCAATCACCCCTTCAGCTCTTCTTACTCGTCTCACAGCACCTCCCATAAGCGAGGAATGCATCTTTTGTTGGTAGATTTCCTTCATGAGGCTTAGCTAGGCCTGTATTCCTTTTCAAAGGGCTATAGAAGAGAGCAAAAAGGGAGAAGGCATAATGGAGCGGGAAGTAGGTGGAAGACGAGGGGTCAGGGGGGTTGGCAGTAAAAGAAACAGGGCCTGGCCTGGCAGAGAGTTGGAAGTTAGGGAACACATTGAGCATAGGAGGAGGAAAGATGCCTCAGGCATGTAACTCTCTGACTCTTCCCCACCGTGCCTGCAGAAAGAGCCTTCCGATTCCTAGCTCTCCCCTGAATGGATACATTTGCCTGGAGAGGCCAGAACTAATTTCAGTTAGCCAGAGGGTAAACAGGGGCCAGTGAGAGGTGCACGCCCCTTCATTTCACTAGGCTCCTGGGGCTTCTGGGAGGAAAAAAGGCATCAGTATTCCAGCAAGATCATCGTCAACAGGGCCACCATCACTAGGGGATTACAGGGCATGCTGTGACACTCTCCGGGGCCTGGTTGGCCAGGCTTATGTTGAAGAGCACATATCCTAACCCTAAGCTACCTGGGTGGCTGCACCATAGAGGCTGCACTGGACATAGGGCTGTGCCCGCAAGGGCTGTGGTCGCGTTTGGGAGCGTTAGGGACGCGTGGAGGACGCAGGGCGCAGACCTCTGCCCGTTTCCGACCAGGATTCGGCCCTCATTCTCAATAGTGGAGCCAGCCACTCCAAAATTGAGGGTGTTAAAGGCAGAAAGCAGCCCTCTCACCCCCAGGGCAAAGAGTGGGAAAGGCTCGTTGCATCAAGAGTCTTTCAAATCTTTCACTTTTGAGAGCAGAGTGTTTACATTTAGGAATCATTAAACAAGCAGCAATATGAAAACATAGAGTAGCAGAGGACAGGAGACTGCCCTATGCATATCAGTACAGCCCAATGACAAAGTCAAAGATTTAACTGACCTGCTTAGCTATTATATTATGGCTGACACCTCACAATGATTATCATCTCTCCGTGAAGCAAAACATCCTCTTAATTGGCTTGAAAGATAGACCTAATGTGCCAAAGGAAGGCAACATGGAAATTCAGACTCCTGCTCTCAGGGGAAGGAGGGTCGACAGCCCAATGGGTTAATGCACCTACTGCAGCCTCCTATGTGTAACCTGCAGGCGACACATTCAGTTGCTGGTGAGATGCTGATACAGGTTTGCTTGCTATGCAGGGGCCGGTGGTCACCTCACAGCACCTCGAGAAGGTGTCCTGTTTGAGTCCCAGTTCAAATATTGTATCAACCATGACCCGTAGATTACACCTTTTCCCCTTGTTTTTTTCCAGTCAATTGGGGCCAGAGAGACAACCTTTTGTATGGGTGTTACCTAGGCCAGTGTGCAGAAAACAAAGGCACAACTGTTAGTAGGAATGCAGGTAATGAAGGGGCATTAGCTGTTGGCTGATCGCACAGGGCAATGCATACCCATTTTCAATTAAAACATTATTTTTTAAATAAAAAGATCATGCCCAGGAGATTGCAGACATTGGATTAGAACTCAGGTCTCCAGCATTCCAAGACCAAGCACTTACCACTTGAGCCACTGGTGGCTGTGCTTCTGAGAGTAGCTTTTGGGCGTATGCCCCTGTGAGCATACCCATTTCAGTTGTGAAACATGTTCACTGGAGCCAAGGAGGATAGAACATCTGGCCCCCCGCTCCACCAAACACCAGCTAACTCCAGTGGCCTAGAGGTTAAGTGCTTGCGTTACAGCGCTGGGGGCCTGGGTTTGAGTCCTGCTTTCGGCACAGAAACGGAATAGTTGGGTAATCAGTTGGGGAGACCCACACTCCTAAAAGATTCAGTGGTTATGTAATGAGTTCCCTGGTAAAGGGAGGGTGGAAGAAAGCACAGATGCAGGACTGTGGAGGTGGGGACAGGGGAGAGGAAGTGCAGGGTAAAAATAAAGGAGGAGGTGGCTCAGGCAAAAAGGGGAGGTAAGGCTGGGTGAAGGGTTCCCTGTGGAAAAGAGGAGGGGGCTGGGTGAGTAGAGGGGGGGTGGGATGAGCAAAGCAGGGGGATGTGGGCCCTGGGTACGGTGTGAGGGGGAGAATACGGCCCTGAATAGTGGAGGGGGGGGGGGTGTAAAGGAGGGTCCTAATGTGGGGAAAGGGGCCATTGAGGAGGGGAGAAAAAGGGTGCCCAGTGGAGGATGGAATGCACCGACATTTTTTTCTCATCCGGCACTACCCTTTAGCCTAACCTGTCTCCTCCTTTATACCCTGCACTGCCTGGCTAACTCTATGCTTTCTTCCTCCCTCCCTTCCTTCACCAGGGAACCTACGCCATGCCCTTCTAGACCTACCCTGACTCAGCCAGCCCCACCTCCTCTCCACAGGGACCCCTGCATCTGCCCCTACCTCTCCCTTTAGCCTGCTCTACCTCCTCCTTTAGCCTGCACTCCCTCACTTCCACAGTCCTCACTTCCACTGTCCCACTTCTCTGCTATGTTCCAGAGCAACTGTACAAGGAGATTACCCCACTATTCCGTTTAAGTGCCGAAAGCAGGACTCGAACCCACGCCCCCAGTGCTGTAACGCAAGCACTTAATCTCTAGGCCACTGCAGTTAGCTGGTATTTGGTGGAGCTGGGGGGCCAGATGTTCTATCCTCATTTTCTTCAGTGAACATGTTTCACCATGCAAATGAGTATGCTGACAGGGGCATGCAGAAGAAAGATATATACGCCCAAAAGCAACACTTAGAAACACAGCCACCAGTGGCTCAAGTGGTAAGTGCTTGGTCTTGGGATGCTGGAGACCTGAGTTCTAATCCAATGTCTGGAATCTGCTGGGCATGTATTTTTTATTTTAAAAAAAAAATGTTTTCTTTTCAAAATGGGTATGAATTGACCTGTGCGATCAGCCAACAGCTATTGCCCCTTCAATACCTGCATTCCTACTAACAATTGTGCCTTTGTTTTCTGCACTCTGGCCTTGGTAACACCCATCGAAAAGCGTGTCTCTCTGGCCCCCATCTGACTGGAAAAAACGAGGGGAAAAAGTGTAACCTACGGGTCATGGTTGATAAGATATTTGCACAAGGACTCAAACGGGACACCTTCTCGAGGCGCTGTGAGGTGACCCCCGACCCCTGCATAGCAAGCAAACCTGTATCAGCATCTCACCAGCAAATGAATGTGTCGCCTACTGGCTACGCATAGGAGGCTGCAGGAGGTGCATTAACCCATTGGGCTGTCGACCCTCCTTCCTCTGAGGGCAGAAAACTGAATTTCCATGTTGCCTTCCTTTGGCACATTAGATCTTTCTTTCACCCCAATTCAGAGGATGTGTTGCTTCACGGAGAGATGATACTCATTTTGAGGTGTCAGCCTCTAATAGCTAAGCAGGTCAGTTAAATCTTTACCTTTGTCATTGGGGTGTACTGATATGCGCAGGGCAGTCTTCTGTCCTCTACTACTGTAAACTTTGGTATTGCTGCTTGTTCAAGATTTTTAAATGTAAACACTCTGCTCTCAAAAGTGAAAGATTTTAAAGACTCTTGCTGTAGCTAGCCTTTCCCACTCTTTGCCCTGGGGGAGAGAGCAGAGGCGTAGGCAGGGTAGGGCCTGAGGGGCAAGGCCCACCCAAAATCTGTAAATGCCCACTCGGCAGCGCTGCATGGGAATTTACAGATATTGTTGTCAGTGCAGTGGGCCCAACTACATTAGCATCAGGCCCCATTTGCTAGACAATCCTGGCTACGCCTCTGGTGCTTCCCGACTCAACAACCCAATCACCCCTTCAGCTCTTCTTACTCGTCTCACAGCACCTCCCATAAGCGAGGAATGCATCTTTTGTTGGTAGATTTCCTTCATGAGGCTTAGCTAGGCCTGTATTCCTTTTCAAAGGGCTATAGAAGAGAGCAAAAAGGGAGAAGGCATAATGGAGCGGGAAGTAGGTGGAAGACGAGGGGTCAGGGGGGTTGGCAGTAAAAGAAACAGGGCCTGGCCTGGCAGAGAGTTGGAAGTTAGGGAACACATTGAGCATAGGAGGAGGAAAGATGCCTCAGGCATGTAACTCTCTGACTCTTCCCCACCGTGCCTGCAGAAAGAGCCTTCCGATTCCTAGCTCTCCCCTGAATGGATACATTTGCCTGGAGAGGCCAGAACTAATTTCAGTTAGCCAGAGGGTAAACAGGGGCCAGTGAGAGGTGCACGCCCCTTCATTTCACTAGGCTCCTGGGGCTTCTGGGAGGAAAAAAGGCATCAGTATTCCAGCAAGATCATCGTCAACAGGGCCACCATCACTAGGGGATTACAGGGCATGCTGTGACACTCTCCGGGGCCTGGTTGGCCAGGCTTATGTTGAAGAGCACATATCCTAACCCTAAGCTACCTGGGTGGCTGCACCATAGAGGCTGCACTGGACATAGGGCTGTGCCCGCAAGGGCTGTGGTCGCGTTTGGGAGCGTTAGGGACGCGTGGAGGACGCAGGGCGCAGACCTCTGCCCGTTTCCGACCAGGATTCGGCCCTCATTCTCAATAGTGGAGCCAGCCACTCCAAAATTGAGGGTGTTAAAGGCAGAAAGCAGCCCTCTCACCCCCAGGGCAAAGAGTGGGAAAGGCTCGTTGCATCAAGAGTCTTTCAAATCTTTCACTTTTGAGAGCAGAGTGTTTACATTTAGGAATCATTAAACAAGCAGCAATATGAAAACATAGAGTAGCAGAGGACAGGAGACTGCCCTATGCATATCAGTACAGCCCAATGACAAAGTCAAAGATTTAACTGACCTGCTTAGCTATTATATTATGGCTGACACCTCACAATGATTATCATCTCTCCGTGAAGCAAAACATCCTCTTAATTGGCTTGAAAGATAGACCTAATGTGCCAAAGGAAGGCAACATGGAAATTCAGACTCCTGCTCTCAGGGGAAGGAGGGTCGACAGCCCAATGGGTTAATGCACCTACTGCAGCCTCCTATGTGTAACCTGCAGGCGACACATTCAGTTGCTGGTGAGATGCTGATACAGGTTTGCTTGCTATGCAGGGGCCGGTGGTCACCTCACAGCACCTCGAGAAGGTGTCCTGTTTGAGTCCCAGTTCAAATATTGTATCAACCATGACCCGTAGATTACACCTTTTCCCCTTGTTTTTTTCCAGTCAATTGGGGCCAGAGAGACAACCTTTTGTATGGGTGTTACCTAGGCCAGTGTGCAGAAAACAAAGGCACAACTGTTAGTAGGAATGCAGGTAATGAAGGGGCATTAGCTGTTGGCTGATCGCACAGGGCAATGCATACCCATTTTCAATTAAAACATTATTTTTTAAATAAAAAGATCATGCCCAGGAGATTGCAGACATTGGATTAGAACTCAGGTCTCCAGCATTCCAAGACCAAGCACTTACCACTTGAGCCACTGGTGGCTGTGTTTCTGAGAGTAGCTTTTGGGCGTATGCCCCTGTGAGCATACCCATTTCAGTTGTGAAACATGTTCACTGGAGCCAAGGAGGATAGAACATCTGGCCCCCCGCTCCACCAAACACCAGCTAACTCCAGTGGCCTAGAGGTTAAGTGCTTGCGTTACAGCGCTGGGGGCCTGGGTTTGAGTCCTGCTTTCGGCACAGAAACGGAATAGTTGGGTAATCAGTTGTGGAGACCCACACTCCTAAAAGATTCAGTGGTTATGTAATGAGTTCCCTGGTAAAGGGAGGGTGGAAGAAAGCACAGATGCAGGACTGTGGAGGTGGGGACAGGGGAGAGGAAGTGCAGGGTAAAAATAAAGGAGGAGGTGGCTCAGGCAAAAAGGGGAGGTAAGGCTGGGTGAAGGGTTCCCTGTGGAAAAGAGGAGGGGGCTGGGTGAGTAGAGGGGGGGTGGGATGAGCAAAGCAGGGGGATGTGGGCCCTGGGTACGGTGTGAGGGGGAGAATACGGCCCTGAATAGTGGAGGGGGGGGGTGTAAAGGAGGGTCCTAATGTGGGGAAAGGGGCCATTGAGGAGGGGAGAAAAAGGGTGCCCAGTGGAGGATGGAATGCACCGACATTTTTTTCTCATCCGGCACTACCCTTTAGCCTAACCTGTCTCCTCCTTTATACCCTGCACTGCCTGGCTAACTCTATGCTTTCTTCCCCCCTCCCTTCCTTCACCAGGGAACCTACGCCATGCCCTTCTAGACCTACCCTGACTCAGCCAGCCCCACCTCCTCTCCACAGGGACCCCTGCATCTGCCCCTACCTCTCCCTTTAGCCTGCTCTACCTCCTCCTTTAGCCTGCACTCCCTCACTTCCACAGTCCTCACTTCCACTGTCCCACTTCTCTGCTATGTTCCAGAGCAACTGTACAAGGAGATTACCCCACTATTCCGTTTAAGTGCCGAAAGCAGGACTCGAACCCACGCCCCCAGTGCTGTAACGCAAGCACTTAATCTCTAGGCCACTGCAGTTAGCTGGTATTTGGTGGAGCTGGGGGGCCAGATGTTCTATCCTCATTTTCTTCAGTGAACATGTTTCACCATGCAAATGAGTATGCTGACAGGGGCATGCAGAAGAAAGATATATACGCCCAAAAGCAACACTTAGAAACACAGCCACCAGTGGCTCAAGTGGTAAGTGCTTGGTCTTGGGATGCTGGAGACCTGAGTTCTAATCCAATGTCTGGAATCTGCTGGGCATGTATTTTTTATTTAAAAAAAAAAATGTTTTCTTTTCAAAATGGGTATGAATTGACCTGTGCGATCAGCCAACAGCTATTGCCCCTTCAATACCTGCATTCCTACTAACAATTGTGCCTTTGTTTTCTGCACTCTGGCCTTGGTAACACCCATCGAAAAGCGTGTCTCTCTGGCCCCCATCTGACTGGAAAAAACGAGGGGAAAAAGTGTAACCTACGGGTCATGGTTGATAAGATATTTGCACAAGGACTCAAACGGGACACCTTCTCGAGGCGCTGTGAGGTGACCCCCGACCCCTGCATAGCAAGCAAACCTGTATCAGCATCTCACCAGCAAATGAATGTGTCGCCTACTGGCTACGCATAGGAGGCTGCAGGAGGTGCATTAACCCATTGGGCTGTCGACCCTCCTTCCTCTGAGGGCAGAAAACTGAATTTCCATGTTGCCTTCCTTTGGCACATTAGATCTTTCTTTCACCCCAATTCAGAGGATGTGTTGCTTCACGGAGAGATGATACTCATTTTGAGGTGTCAGCCTCTAATAGCTAAGCAGGTCAGTTAAATCTTTACCTTTGTCATTGGGGTGTACTGATATGCGCAGGGCAGTCTTCTGTCCTCTACTACTGTAAACTTTGGTATTGCTGCTTGTTCAAGATTTTTAAATGTAAACACTCTGCTCTCAAAAGTGAAAGATTTTAAAGACTCTTGCTGTAGCTAGCCTTTCCCACTCTTTGCCCTGGGGGAGAGAGCAGAGGCGTAGGCAGGGTAGGGCCTGAGGGGCAAGGCCCACCCAAAATCTGTAAATGCCCACTCGGCAGCGCTGCATGGGAATTTACAGATATTGTTGTCAGTGCAGTGGGCCCAACTACATTAGCATCAGGCCCCATTTGCTAGACAATCCTGGCTACGCCTCTGGTGCTTCCCGACTCAACAACCCAATCACCCCTTCAGCTCTTCTTACTCGTCTCACAGCACCTCCCATAAGCGAGGAATGCATCTTTTGTTGGTAGATTTCCTTCATGAGGCTTAGCTAGGCCTGTATTCCTTTTCAAAGGGCTATAGAAGAGAGCAAAAAGGGAGAAGGCATAATGGAGCGGGAAGTAGGTGGAAGACGAGGGGTCAGGGGGGTTGGCAGTAAAAGAAACAGGGCCTGGCCTGGCAGAGAGTTGGAAGTTAGGGAACACATTGAGCATAGGAGGAGGAAAGATGCCTCAGGCATGTAACTCTCTGACTCTTCCCCACCGTGCCTGCAGAAAGAGCCTTCCGATTCCTAGCTCTCCCCTGAATGGATACATTTGCCTGGAGAGGCCAGAACTAATTTCAGTTAGCCAGAGGGTAAACAGGGGCCAGTGAGAGGTGCACGCCCCTTCATTTCACTAGGCTCCTGGGGCTTCTGGGAGGAAAAAAGGCATCAGTATTCCAGCAAGATCATCGTCAACAGGGCCACCATCACTAGGGGATTACAGGGCATGCTGTGACACTCTCCGGGGCCTGGTTGGCCAGGCTTATGTTGAAGAGCACATATCCTAACCCTAAGCTACCTGGGTGGCTGCACCATCGAGGCTGCACTGGACATAGGGCTGTGCCCGCAAGGGCTGTGGTCGCGTTTGGGAGCGTTAGGGACGCGTGGAGGACGCAGGGCGCAGACCTCTGCCCGTTTCCGACCAGGATTCGGCCCTCATTCTCAATAGTGGAGCCAGCCACTCCAAAATTGAGGGTGTTAAAGGCAGAAAGCAGCCCTCTCACCCCCAGGGCAAAGAGTGGGAAAGGCTCGTTGCATCAAGAGTCTTTCAAATCTTTCACTTTTGAGAGCAGAGTGTTTACATTTAGGAATCATTAAACAAGCAGCAATATGAAAACATAGAGTAGCAGAGGACAGGAGACTGCCCTATGCATATCAGTACAGCCCAATGACAAAGTCAAAGATTTAACTGACCTGCTTAGCTATTATATTATGGCTGACACCTCACAATGATTATCATCTCTCCGTGAAGCAAAACATCCTCTTAATTGGCTTGAAAGATAGACCTAATGTGCCAAAGGAAGGCAACATGGAAATTCAGACTCCTGCTCTCAGGGGAAGGAGGGTCGACAGCCCAATGGGTTAATGCACCTACTGCAGCCTCCTATGTGTAACCTGCAGGCGACACATTCAGTTGCTGGTGAGATGCTGATACAGGTTTGCTTGCTATGCAGGGGCCGGTGGTCACCTCACAGCACCTCGAGAAGGTGTCCTGTTTGAGTCCCAGTTCAAATATTGTATCAACCATGACCCGTAGATTACACCTTTTCCCCTTGTTTTTTTCCAGTCAATTGGGGCCAGAGAGACAACCTTTTGTATGGGTGTTACCTAGGCCAGTGTGCAGAAAACAAAGGCACAACTGTTAGTAGGAATGCAGGTAATGAAGGGGCATTAGCTGTTGGCTGATCGCACAGGGCAATGCATACCCATTTTCAATTAAAACATTATTTTTTAAATAAAAAGATCATGCCCAGGAGATTGCAGACATTGGATTAGAACTCAGGTCTCCAGCATTCCAAGACCAAGCACTTACCACTTGAGCCACTGGTGGCTGTGTTTCTGAGAGTAGCTTTTGGGCGTATGCCCCTGTGAGCATACCCATTTCAGTTGTGAAACATGTTCACTGGAGCCAAGGAGGATAGAACATCTGGCCCCCCGCTCCACCAAACACCAGCTAACTCCAGTGGCCTAGAGGTTAAGTGCTTGCGTTACAGCGCTGGGGGCCTGGGTTTGAGTCCTGCTTTCGGCACAGAAACGGAATAGTTGGGTAATCAGTTGTGGAGACCCACACTCCTAAAAGATTCAGTGGTTATGTAATGAGTTCCCTGGTAAAGGGAGGGTGGAAGAAAGCACAGATGCAGGACTGTGGAGGTGGGGACAGGGGAGAGGAAGTGCAGGGTAAAAATAAAGGAGGAGGTGGCTCAGGCAAAAAGGGGAGGTAAGGCTGGGTGAAGGGTTCCCTGTGGAAAAGAGGAGGGGGCTGGGTGAGTAGAGGGGGGGTGGGATGAGCAAAGCAGGGGGATGTGGGCCCTGGGTACGGTGTGAGGGGGAGAATACGGCCCTGAATAGTGGAGGGGGGGGGTGTAAAGGAGGGTCCTAATGTGGGGAAAGGGGCCATTGAGGAGGGGAGAAAAAGGGTGCCCAGTGGAGGATGGAATGCACCGACATTTTTTTCTCATCCGGCACTACCCTTTAGCCTAACCTGTCTCCTCCTTTATACCCTGCACTGCCTGGCTAACTCTATGCTTTCTTCCCCCCTCCCTTCCTTCACCAGGGAACCTACGCCATGCCCTTCTAGACCTACCCTGACTCAGCCAGCCCCACCTCCTCTCCACAGGGACCCCTGCATCTGCCCCTACCTCTCCCTTTAGCCTGCTCTACCTCCTCCTTTAGCCTGCACTCCCTCACTTCCACAGTCCTCACTTCCACTGTCCCACTTCTCTGCTATGTTCCAGAGCAACTGTACAAGGAGATTACCCCACTATTCCGTTTAAGTGCCGAAAGCAGGACTCGAACCCACGCCCCCAGTGCTGTAACGCAAGCACTTAATCTCTAGGCCACTGCAGTTAGCTGGTATTTGGTGGAGCTGGGGGGCCAGATGTTCTATCCTCATTTTCTTCAGTGAACATGTTTCACCATGCAAATGAGTATGCTGACAGGGGCATGCAGAAGAAAGATATATACGCCCAAAAGCAACACTTAGAAACACAGCCACCAGTGGCTCAAGTGGTAAGTGCTTGGTCTTGGGATGCTGGAGACCTGAGTTCTAATCCAATGTCTGGAATCTGCTGGGCATGTATTTTTTATTTAAAAAAAAAAATGTTTTCTTTTCAAAATGGGTATGAATTGACCTGTGCGATCAGCCAACAGCTATTGCCCCTTCAATACCTGCATTCCTACTAACAATTGTGCCTTTGTTTTCTGCACTCTGGCCTTGGTAACACCCATCGAAAAGCGTGTCTCTCTGGCCCCCATCTGACTGGAAAAAACGAGGGGAAAAAGTGTAACCTACGGGTCATGGTTGATAAGATATTTGCACAAGGACTCAAACGGGACACCTTCTCGAGGCGCTGTGAGGTGACCCCCGACCCCTGCATAGCAAGCAAACCTGTATCAGCATCTCACCAGCAAATGAATGTGTCGCCTACTGGCTACGCATAGGAGGCTGCAGGAGGTGCATTAACCCATTGGGCTGTCGACCCTCCTTCCTCTGAGGGCAGAAAACTGAATTTCCATGTTGCCTTCCTTTGGCACATTAGATCTTTCTTTCACCCCAATTCAGAGGATGTGTTGCTTCACGGAGAGATGATACTCATTTTGAGGTGTCAGCCTCTAATAGCTAAGCAGGTCAGTTAAATCTTTACCTTTGTCATTGGGGTGTACTGATATGCGCAGGGCAGTCTTCTGTCCTCTACTACTGTAAACTTTGGTATTGCTGCTTGTTCAAGATTTTTAAATGTAAACACTCTGCTCTCAAAAGTGAAAGATTTTAAAGACTCTTGCTGTAGCTAGCCTTTCCCACTCTTTGCCCTGGGGGAGAGAGCAGAGGCGTAGGCAGGGTAGGGCCTGAGGGGCAAGGCCCACCCAAAATCTGTAAATGCCCACTCGGCAGCGCTGCATGGGAATTTACAGATATTGTTGTCAGTGCAGTGGGCCCAACTACATTAGCATCAGGCCCCATTTGCTAGACAATCCTGGCTACGCCTCTGGTGCTTCCCGACTCAACAACCCAATCACCCCTTCAGCTCTTCTTACTCGTCTCACAGCACCTCCCATAAGCGAGGAATGCATCTTTTGTTGGTAGATTTCCTTCATGAGGCTTAGCTAGGCCTGTATTCCTTTTCAAAGGGCTATAGAAGAGAGCAAAAAGGGAGAAGGCATAATGGAGCGGGAAGTAGGTGGAAGACGAGGGGTCAGGGGGGTTGGCAGTAAAAGAAACAGGGCCTGGCCTGGCAGAGAGTTGGAAGTTAGGGAACACATTGAGCATAGGAGGAGGAAAGATGCCTCAGGCATGTAACTCTCTGACTCTTCCCCACCGTGCCTGCAGAAAGAGCCTTCCGATTCCTAGCTCTCCCCTGAATGGATACATTTGCCTGGAGAGGCCAGAACTAATTTCAGTTAGCCAGAGGGTAAACAGGGGCCAGTGAGAGGTGCACGCCCCTTCATTTCACTAGGCTCCTGGGGCTTCTGGGAGGAAAAAAGGCATCAGTATTCCAGCAAGATCATCGTCAACAGGGCCACCATCACTAGGGGATTACAGGGCATGCTGTGACACTCTCCGGGGCCTGGTTGGCCAGGCTTATGTTGAAGAGCACATATCCTAACCCTAAGCTACCTGGGTGGCTGCACCATAGAGGCTGCACTGGACATAGGGCTGTGCCCGCAAGGGCTGTGGTCGCGTTTGGGAGCGTTAGGGACGCGTGGAGGACGCAGGGCGCAGACCTCTGCCCGTTTCCGACCAGGATTCGGCCCTCATTCTCAATAGTGGAGCCAGCCACTCCAAAATTGAGGGTGTTAAAGGCAGAAAGCAGCCCTCTCACCCCCAGGGCAAAGAGTGGGAAAGGCTCGTTGCATCAAGAGTCTTTCAAATCTTTCACTTTTGAGAGCAGAGTGTTTACATTTAGGAATCATTAAACAAGCAGCAATATGAAAACATAGAGTAGCAGAGGACAGGAGACTGCCCTATGCATATCAGTACAGCCCAATGACAAAGTCAAAGATTTAACTGACCTGCTTAGCTATTATATTATGGCTGACACCTCACAATGATTATCATCTCTCCGTGAAGCAAAACATCCTCTTAATTGGCTTGAAAGATAGACCTAATGTGCCAAAGGAAGGCAACATGGAAATTCAGACTCCTGCTCTCAGGGGAAGGAGGGTCGACAGCCCAATGGGTTAATGCACCTACTGCAGCCTCCTATGTGTAACCTGCAGGCGACACATTCAGTTGCTGGTGAGATGCTGATACAGGTTTGCTTGCTATGCAGGGGCCGGTGGTCACCTCACAGCACCTCGAGAAGGTGTCCTGTTTGAGTCCCAGTTCAAATATTGTATCAACCATGACCCGTAGATTACACCTTTTCCCCTTGTTTTTTTCCAGTCAATTGGGGCCAGAGAGACAACCTTTTGTATGGGTGTTACCTAGGCCAGTGTGCAGAAAACAAAGGCACAACTGTTAGTAGGAATGCAGGTAATGAAGGGGCATTAGCTGTTGGCTGATCGCACAGGGCAATGCATACCCATTTTCAATTAAAACATTATTTTTTAAATAAAAAGATCATGCCCAGGAGATTGCAGACATTGGATTAGAACTCAGGTCTCCAGCATTCCAAGACCAAGCACTTACCACTTGAGCCACTGGTGGCTGTGCTTCTGAGAGTAGCTTTTGGGCGTATGCCCCTGTGAGCATACCCATTTCAGTTGTGAAACATGTTCACTGGAGCCAAGGAGGATAGAACATCTGGCCCCCCGCTCCACCAAACACCAGCTAACTCCAGTGGCCTAGAGGTTAAGTGCTTGCGTTACAGCGCTGGGGGCCTGGGTTTGAGTCCTGCTTTCGGCACAGAAACTGAATAGTTGGGTAATCAGTTGTGGAGACCCACACTCCTAAAAGATTCAGTGGTTATGTAATGAGTTCCCTGGTAAAGGGAGGGTGGAAGAAAGCACAGATGCAGGACTGTGGAGGTGGGGACAGGGGAGAGGAAGTGCAGGGTAAAAATAAAGGAGGAGGTGGCTCAGGCAAAAAGGGGAGGTAAGGCTGGGTGAAGGGTTCCCTGTGGAAAAGAGGAGGGGGCTGGGTGAGTAGAGGGGGGGTGGGATGAGCAAAGCAGGGGGATGTGGGCCCTGGGTACGGTGTGAGGGGGAGAATACGGCCCTGAATAGTGGAGGGGGGGGGGTGTAAAGGAGGGTCCTAATGTGGGGAAAGGGGCCATTGAGGAGGGGAGAAAAAGGGTGCCCAGTGGAGGATGGAATGCACCGACATTTTTTTCTCATCCGGCACTACCCTTTAGCCTAACCTGTCTCCTCCTTTATACCCTGCACTGCCTGGCTAACTCTATGCTTTCTTCCCCCCTCCCTTCCTTCACCAGGGAACCTATGCCATGCCCTTCTAGACCTACCCTGACTCAGCCAGCCCCACCTCCTCTCCACAGGGACCCCTGCATCTGCCCCTACCTCTCCCTTTAGCCTGCTCTACCTCCTCCTTTAGCCTGCACTCCCTCACTTCCACAGTCCTCACTTCCACTGTCCCACTTCTCTGCTATGTTCCACAGCAACTGTACAAGGAGATTACCCCACTATTCCGTTTAAGTGCCGAAAGCAGGACTCGAACCCACGCCCCCAGTGCTGTAACGCAAGCACTTAATCTCTAGGCCACTGCAGTTAGCTGGTATTTGGTGGAGCTGGGGGGCCAGATGTTCTATCCTCATTTTCTTCAGTGAACATGTTTCACCATGCAAATGAGTATGCTGACAGGGGCATGCAGAAGAAAGATATATACGCCCAAAAGCAACACTTAGAAACACAGCCACCAGTGGCTCAAGTGGTAAGTGCTTGGTCTTGGGATGCTGGAGACCTGAGTTCTAATCCAATGTCTGGAATCTGCTGGGCATGTATTTTTTATTTAAAAAAAAAAATGTTTTCTTTTCAAAATGGGTATGAATTGACCTGTGCGATCAGCCAACAGCTATTGCCCCTTCAATACCTGCATTCCTACTAACAATTGTGCCTTTGTTTTCTGCACTCTGGCCTTGGTAACACCCATCGAAAAGCGTGTCTCTCTGGCCCCCATCTGACTGGAAAAAACGAGGGGAAAAAGTGTAACCTACGGGTCATGGTTGATAAGATATTTGCACAAGGACTCAAACGGGACACCTTCTCGAGGCGCTGTGAGGTGACCCCCGACCCCTGCATAGCAAGCAAACCTGTATCAGCATCTCACCAGCAAATGAATGTGTCGCCTACTGGCTACGCATAGGAGGCTGCAGGAGGTGCATTAACCCATTGGGCTGTCGACCCTCCTTCCTCTGAGGGCAGAAAACTGAATTTCCATGTTGCCTTCCTTTGGCACATTAGATCTTTCTTTCACCCCAATTCAGAGGATGTGTTGCTTCACGGAGAGATGATACTCATTTTGAGGTGTCAGCCTCTAATAGCTAAGCAGGTCAGTTAAATCTTTACCTTTGTCATTGGGGTGTACTGATATGCGCAGGGCAGTCTTCTGTCCTCTACTACTGTAAACTTTGGTATTGCTGCTTGTTCAAGATTTTTAAATGTAAACACTCTGCTCTCAAAAGTGAAAGATTTTAAAGACTCTTGCTGTAGCTAGCCTTTCCCACTCTTTGCCCTGGGGGAGAGAGCAGAGGCGTAGGCAGGGTAGGGCCTGAGGGGCAAGGCCCACCCAAAATCTGTAAATGCCCACTCGGCAGCGCTGCATGGGAATTTACAGATATTGTTGTCAGTGCAGTGGGCCCAACTACATTAGCATCAGGCCCCATTTGCTAGACAATCCTGGCTACGCCTCTGGTGCTTCCCGACTCAACAACCCAATCACCCCTTCAGCTCTTCTTACTCGTCTCACAGCACCTCCCATAAGCGAGGAATGCATCTTTTGTTGGTAGATTTCCTTCATGAGGCTTAGCTAGGCCTGTATTCCTTTTCAAAGGGCTATAGAAGAGAGCAAAAAGGGAGAAGGCATAATGGAGCGGGAAGTAGGTGGAAGACGAGGGGTCAGGGGGGTTGGCAGTAAAAGAAACAGGGCCTGGCCTGGCAGAGAGTTGGAAGTTAGGGAACACATTGAGCATAGGAGGAGGAAAGATGCCTCAGGCATGTAACTCTCTGACTCTTCCCCACCGTGCCTGCAGAAAGAGCCTTCCGATTCCTAGCTCTCCCCTGAATGGATACATTTGCCTGGAGAGGCCAGAACTAATTTCAGTTAGCCAGAGGGTAAACAGGGGCCAGTGAGAGGTGCACGCCCCTTCATTTCACTAGGCTCCTGGGGCTTCTGGGAGGAAAAAAGGCATCAGTATTCCAGCAAGATCATCGTCAACAGGGCCACCATCACTAGGGGATTACAGGGCATGCTGTGACACTCTCCGGGGCCTGGTTGGCCAGGCTTATGTTGAAGAGCACATATCCTAACCCTAAGCTACCTGGGTGGCTGCACCATAGAGGCTGCACTGGACATAGGGCTGTGCCCGCAAGGGCTGTGGTCGCGTTTGGGAGCGTTAGGGACGCGTGGAGGACGCAGGGCGCAGACCTCTGCCCGTTTCCGACCAGGATTCGGCCCTCATTCTCAATAGTGGAGCCAGCCACTCCAAAATTGAGGGTGTTAAAGGCAGAAAGCAGCCCTCTCACCCCCAGGGCAAAGAGTGGGAAAGGCTCGTTGCATCAAGAGTCTTTCAAATCTTTCACTTTTGAGAGCAGAGTGTTTACATTTAGGAATCATTAAACAAGCAGCAATATGAAAACATAGAGTAGCAGAGGACAGGAGACTGCCCTATGCATATCAGTACAGCCCAATGACAAAGTCAAAGATTTAACTGACCTGCTTAGCTATTATATTATGGCTGACACCTCACAATGATTATCATCTCTCCGTGAAGCAAAACATCCTCTTAATTGGCTTGAAAGATAGACCTAATGTGCCAAAGGAAGGCAACATGGAAATTCAGACTCCTGCTCTCAGGGGAAGGAGGGTCGACAGCCCAATGGGTTAATGCACCTACTGCAGCCTCCTATGTGTAACCTGCAGGCGACACATTCAGTTGCTGGTGAGATGCTGATACAGGTTTGCTTGCTATGCAGGGGCCGGTGGTCACCTCACAGCACCTCGAGAAGGTGTCCTGTTTGAGTCCCAGTTCAAATATTGTATCAACCATGACCCGTAGATTACACCTTTTCCCCTTGTTTTTTTCCAGTCAATTGGGGCCAGAGAGACAACCTTTTGTATGGGTGTTACCTAGGCCAGTGTGCAGAAAACAAAGGCACAACTGTTAGTAGGAATGCAGGTAATGAAGGGGCATTAGCTGTTGGCTGATCGCACAGGGCAATGCATACCCATTTTCAATTAAAACATTATTTTTTAAATAAAAAGATCATGCCCAGGAGATTGCAGACATTGGATTAGAACTCAGGTCTCCAGCATTCCAAGACCAAGCACTTACCACTTGAGCCACTGGTGGCTGTGCTTCTGAGAGTAGCTTTTGGGCGTATGCCCCTGTGAGCATACCCATTTCAGTTGTGAAACATGTTCACTGGAGCCAAGGAGGATAGAACATCTGGCCCCCCGCTCCACCAAACACCAGCTAACTCCAGTGGCCTAGAGGTTAAGTGCTTGCGTTACAGCGCTGGGGGCCTGGGTTTGAGTCCTGCTTTCGGCACAGAAACGGAATAGTTGGGTAATCAGTTGTGGAGACCCACACTCCTAAAAGATTCAGTGGTTATGTAATGAGTTCCCTGGTAAAGGGAGGGTGGAAGAAAGCACAGATGCAGGACTGTGGAGGTGGGGACAGGGGAGAGGAAGTGCAGGGTAAAAATAAAGGAGGAGGTGGCTCAGGCAAAAAGGGGAGGTAAGGCTGGGTGAAGGGTTCCCTGTGGAAAAGAGGAGGGGGCTGGGTGAGTAGAGGGGGGGTGGGATGAGCAAAGCAGGGGGATGTGGGCCCTGGGTACGGTGTGAGGGGGAGAATACGGCCCTAAATAGTGGAGGGGGGGGGGTGTAAAGGAGGGTCCTAATGTGGGGAAAGGGGCCATTGAGGAGGGGAGAAAAAGGGTGCCCAGTGGAGGATGGAATGCACCAACATTTTTTTCTCATCCGGCACTACCCTTTAGCCTAACCTGTCTCCTCCTTTATACCCTGCACTGCCTGGCTAACTCTATGCTTTCTTCCTCCCTCCCTTCCTTCACCAGGGAACCTACGCCATGCCCTTCTAGACCTACCCTGACTCAGCCAGCCCCACCTCCTCTCCACAGGGACCCCTGCATCTGCCCCTACCTCTCCCTTTAGCCTGCTCTACCTCCTCCTTTAGCCTGCACTCCCTCACTTCCACAGTCCTCACTTCCACTGTCCCACTTCTCTGCTATGTTCCAGAGCAACTGTACAAGGAGATTACCCCACTATTCCGTTTAAGTGCCGAAAGCAGGACTCGAACCCATGCCCCCAGTGCTGTAACGCAAGCACTTAATCTCTAGGCCACTGCAGTTAGCTGGTATTTGGTGGAGCTGGGGGGCCAGATGTTCTATCCTCATTTTCTTCAGTGAACATGTTTCACCATGCAAATGAGTATGCTGACAGGGGCATGCAGAAGAAAGATATATACGCCCAAAAGCAACACTTAGAAACACAGCCACCAGTGGCTCAAGTGGTAAGTGCTTGGTCTTGGGATGCTGGAGACCTGAGTTTTAATCCAATGTCTGGAATCTGCTGGGCATGTATTTTTTATTTAAAAAAAAAAATGTTTTCTTTTCAAAATGGGTATGAATTGACCTGTGCGATCAGCCAACAGCTATTGCCCCTTCAATACCTGCATTCCTACTAACAATTGTGCCTTTGTTTTCTGCACTCTGGCCTTGGTAACACCCATCGAAAAGCGTGTCTCTCTGGCCCCCATCTGACTGGAAAAAACGAGGGGAAAAAGTGTAACCTACGGGTCATGGTTGATAAGATATTTGCACAAGGACTCAAACGGGACACCTTCTCGAGGCGCTGTGAGGTGACCCCCGACCCCTGCATAGCAAGCAAACCTGTATCAGCATCTCACCAGCAAATGAATGTGTCGCCTACTGGCTACGCATAGGAGGCTGCAGGAGGTGCATTAACCCATTGGGCTGTCGACCCTCCTTCCTCTGAGGGCAGAAAACTGAATTTCCATGTTGCCTTCCTTTGGCACATTAGATCTTTCTTTCACCCCAATTCAGAGGATGTGTTGCTTCACGGAGAGATGATACTCATTTTGAGGTGTCAGCCTCTAATAGCTAAGCAGGTCAGTTAAATCTTTACCTTTGTCATTGGGGTGTACTGATATGCGCAGGGCAGTCTTCTGTCCTCTACTACTGTAAACTTTGGTATTGCTGCTTGTTCAAGATTTTTAAATGTAAACACTCTGCTCTCAAAAGTGAAAGATTTTAAAGACTCTTGCTGTAGCTAGCCTTTCCCACTCTTTGCCCTGGGGGAGAGAGCAGAGGCGTAGGCAGGGTAGGGCCTGAGGGGCAAGGCCCACCCAAAATCTGTAAATGCCCACTCGGCAGCGCTGCATGGGAATTTACAGATATTGTTGTCAGTGCAGTGGGCCCAACTACATTAGCATCAGGCCCCATTTGCTAGACAATCCTGGCTACGCCTCTGGTGCTTCCCGACTCAACAACCCAATCACCCCTTCAGCTCTTCTTACTCGTCTCACAGCACCTCCCATAAGCGAGGAATGCATCTTTTGTTGGTAGATTTCCTTCATGAGGCTTAGCTAGGCCTGTATTCCTTTTCAAAGGGCTATAGAAGAGAGCAAAAAGGGAGAAGGCATAATGGAGCGGGAAGTAGGTGGAAGACGAGGGGTCAGGGGGGTTGGCAGTAAAAGAAACAGGGCCTGGCCTGGCAGAGAGTTGGAAGTTAGGGAACACATTGAGCATAGGAGGAGGAAAGATGCCTCAGGCATGTAACTCTCTGACTCTTCCCCACCGTGCCTGCAGAAAGAGCCTTCCGATTCCTAGCTCTCCCCTGAATGGATACATTTGCCTGGAGAGGCCAGAACTAATTTCAGTTAGCCAGAGGGTAAACAGGGGCCAGTGAGAGGTGCACGCCCCTTCATTTCACTAGGCTCCTGGGGCTTCTGGGAGGAAAAAAGGCATCAGTATTCCAGCAAGATCATCGTCAACAGGGCCACCATCACTAGGGGATTACAGGGCATGCTGTGACACTCTCCGGGGCCTGGTTGGCCAGGCTTATGTTGAAGAGCACATATCCTAACCCTAAGCTACCTGGGTGGCTGCACCATAGAGGCTGCACTGGACATAGGGCTGTGCCCGCAAGGGCTGTGGTCGCGTTTGGGAGCGTTAGGGACGCGTGGAGGACGCAGGGCGCAGACCTCTGCCCGTTTCCGACCAGGATTCGGCCCTCATTCTCAATAGTGGAGCCAGCCACTCCAAAATTGAGGGTGTTAAAGGCAGAAAGCAGCCCTCTCACCCCCAGGGCAAAGAGTGGGAAAGGCTCGTTGCATCAAGAGTCTTTCAAATCTTTCACTTTTGAGAGCAGAGTGTTTACATTTAGGAATCATTAAACAAGCAGCAATATGAAAACATAGAGTAGCAGAGGACAGGAGACTGCCCTATGCATATCAGTACAGCCCAATGACAAAGTCAAAGATTTAACTGACCTGCTTAGCTATTATATTATGGCTGACACCTCACAATGATTATCATCTCTCCGTGAAGCAAAACATCCTCTTAATTGGCTTGAAAGATAGACCTAATGTGCCAAAGGAAGGCAACATGGAAATTCAGACTCCTGCTCTCAGGGGAAGGAGGGTCGACAGCCCAATGGGTTAATGCACCTACTGCAGCCTCCTATGTGTAACCTGCAGGCGACACATTCAGTTGCTGGTGAGATGCTGATACAGGTTTGCTTGCTATGCAGGGGCCGGTGGTCACCTCACAGCACCTCGAGAAGGTGTCCTGTTTGAGTCCCAGTTCAAATATTGTATCAACCATGACCCGTAGATTACACCTTTTCCCCTTGTTTTTTTCCAGTCAATTGGGGCCAGAGAGACAACCTTTTGTATGGGTGTTACCTAGGCCAGTGTGCAGAAAACAAAGGCACAACTGTTAGTAGGAATGCAGGTAATGAAGGGGCATTAGCTGTTGGCTGATCGCACAGGGCAATGCATACCCATTTTCAATTAAAACATTATTTTTTAAATAAAAAGATCATGCCCAGGAGATTGCAGACATTGGATTAGAACTCAGGTCTCCAGCATTCCAAGACCAAGCACTTACCACTTGAGCCACTGGTGGCTGTGCTTCTGAGAGTAGCTTTTGGGCGTATGCCCCTGTGAGCATACCCATTTCAGTTGTGAAACATGTTCACTGGAGCCAAGGAGGATAGAACATCTGGCCCCCCGCTCCACCAAACACCAGCTAACTCCAGTGGCCTAGAGGTTAAGTGCTTGCGTTACAGCGCTGGGGGCCTGGGTTTGAGTCCTGCTTTCGGCACAGAAACGGAATAGTTGGGTAATCAGTTGTGGAGACCCACACTCCTAAAAGATTCAGTGGTTATGTAATGAGTTCCCTGGTAAAGGGAGGGTGGAAGAAAGCACAGATGCAGGACTGTGGAGGTGGGGACAGGGGAGAGGAAGTGCAGGGTAAAAATAAAGGAGGAGGTGGCTCAGGCAAAAAGGGGAGGTAAGGCTGGGTGAAGGGTTCCCTGTGGAAAAGAGGAGGGGGCTGGGTGAGTAGAGGGGGGGTGGGATGAGCAAAGCAGGGGGATGTGGGCCCTGGGTACGGTGTGAGGGGGAGAATACGGCCCTGAATAGTGGAGGGGGGGGGGTGTAAAGGAGGGTCCTAATGTGGGGAAAGGGGCCATTGAGGAGGGGAGAAAAAGGGTGCCCAGTGGAGGATGGAATGCACCAACATTTTTTTCTCATCCGGCACTACCCTTTAGCCTAACCTGTCTCCTCCTTTATACCCTGCACTGCCTGGCTAACTCTATGCTTTCTTCCTCCCTCCCTTCCTTCACCAGGGAACCTACGCCATGCCCTTCTAGACCTACCCTGACTCAGCCAGCCCCACCTCCTCTCCACAGGGACCCCTGCATCTGCCCCTACCTCTCCCTTTAGCCTGCTCTACCTCCTCCTTTAGCCTGCACTCCCTCACTTCCACAGTCCTCACTTCCACTGTCCCACTTCTCTGCTATGTTCCAGAGCAACTGTACAAGGAGATTACCCCACTATTCCGTTTAAGTGCCGAAAGCAGGACTCGAACCCACGCCCCCAGTGCTGTAACGCAAGCACTTAATCTCTAGGCCACTGCAGTTAGCTGGTATTTGGTGGAGCTGGGGGGCCAGATGTTCTATCCTCATTTTCTTCAGTGAACATGTTTCACCATGCAAATGAGTATGCTGACAGGGGCATGCAGAAGAAAGATATATACGCCCAAAAGCAACACTTAGAAACACAGCCACCAGTGGCTCAAGTGGTAAGTGCTTGGTCTTGGGATGCTGGAGACCTGAGTTCTAATCCAATGTCTGGAATCTGCTGGGCATGTATTTTTTATTTAAAAAAAAAATGTTTTCTTTTCAAAATGGGTATGAATTGACCTGTGCGATCAGCCAACAGCTATTGCCCCTTCAATACCTGCATTCCTACTAACAATTGTGCCTTTGTTTTCTGCACTCTGGCCTTGGTAACACCCATCGAAAAGCGTGTCTCTCTGGCCCCCATCTGACTGGAAAAAACGAGGGGAAAAAGTGTAACCTACGGGTCATGGTTGATAAGATATTTGCACAAGGACTCAAACGGGACACCTTCTCGAGGCGCTGTGAGGTGACCCCCGACCCCTGCATAGCAAGCAAACCTGTATCAGCATCTCACCAGCAAATGAATGTGTCGCCTACTGGCTACGCATAGGAGGCTGCAGGAGGTGCATTAACCCATTGGGCTGTCGACCCTCCTTCCTCTGAGGGCAGAAAACTGAATTTCCATGTTGCCTTCCTTTGGCACATTAGATCTTTCTTTCACCCCAATTCAGAGGATGTGTTGCTTCACGGAGAGATGATACTCATTTTGAGGTGTCAGCCTCTAATAGCTAAGCAGGTCAGTTAAATCTTTACCTTTGTCATTGGGGTGTACTGATATGCGCAGGGCAGTCTTCTGTCCTCTACTACTGTAAACTTTGGTATTGCTGCTTGTTCAAGATTTTTAAATGTAAACACTCTGCTCTCAAAAGTGAAAGATTTTAAAGACTCTTGCTGTAGCTAGCCTTTCCCACTCTTTGCCCTGGGGGAGAGAGCAGAGGCGTAGGCAGGGTAGGGCCTGAGGGGCAAGGCCCACCCAAAATCTGTAAATGCCCACTCGGCAGCGCTGCATGGGAATTTACAGATATTGTTGTCAGTGCAGTGGGCCCAACTACATTAGCATCAGGCCCCATTTGCTAGACAATCCTGGCTACGCCTCTGGTGCTTCCCGACTCAACAACCCAATCACCCCTTCAGCTCTTCTTACTCGTCTCACAGCACCTCCCATAAGCGAGGAATGCATCTTTTGTTGGTAGATTTCCTTCATGAGGCTTAGCTAGGCCTGTATTCCTTTTCAAAGGGCTATAGAAGAGAGCAAAAAGGGAGAAGGCATAATGGAGCGGGAAGTAGGTGGAAGACGAGGGGTCAGGGGGGTTGGCAGTAAAAGAAACAGGGCCTGGCCTGGCAGAGAGTTGGAAGTTAGGGAACACATTGAGCATAGGAGGAGGAAAGATGCCTCAGGCATGTAACTCTCTGACTCTTCCCCACCGTGCCTGCAGAAAGAGCCTTCCGATTCCTAGCTCTCCCCTGAATGGATACATTTGCCTGGAGAGGCCAGAACTAATTTCAGTTAGCCAGAGGGTAAACAGGGGCCAGTGAGAGGTGCACGCCCCTTCATTTCACTAGGCTCCTGGGGCTTCTGGGAGGAAAAAAGGCATCAGTATTCCAGCAAGATCATCGTCAACAGGGCCACCATCACTAGGGGATTACAGGGCATGCTGTGACACTCTCCGGGGCCTGGTTGGCCAGGCTTATGTTGAAGAGCACATATCCTAACCCTAAGCTACCTGGGTGGCTGCACCATAGAGGCTGCACTGGACATAGGGCTGTGCCCGCAAGGGCTGTGGTCGCGTTTGGGAGCGTTAGGGACGCGTGGAGGACGCAGGGCGCAGACCTCTGCCCGTTTCCGACCAGGATTCGGCCCTCATTCTCAATAGTGGAGCCAGCCACTCCAAAATTGAGGGTGTTAAAGGCAGAAAGCAGCCCTCTCACCCCCAGGGCAAAGAGTGGGAAAGGCTCGTTGCATCAAGAGTCTTTCAAATCTTTCACTTTTGAGAGCAGAGTGTTTACATTTAGGAATCATTAAACAAGCAGCAATATGAAAACATAGAGTAGCAGAGGACAGGAGACTGCCCTATGCATATCAGTACAGCCCAATGACAAAGTCAAAGATTTAACTGACCTGCTTAGCTATTATATTATGGCTGACACCTCACAATGATTATCATCTCTCCGTGAAGCAAAACATCCTCTTAATTGGCTTGAAAGATAGACCTAATGTGCCAAAGGAAGGCAACATGGAAATTCAGACTCCTGCTCTCAGGGGAAGGAGGGTCGACAGCCCAATGGGTTAATGCACCTACTGCAGCCTCCTATGTGTAACCTGCAGGCGACACATTCAGTTGCTGGTGAGATGCTGATACAGGTTTGCTTGCTATGCAGGGGCCGGTGGTCACCTCACAGCACCTCGAGAAGGTGTCCTGTTTGAGTCCCAGTTCAAATATTGTATCAACCATGACCCGTAGATTACACCTTTTCCCCTTGTTTTTTTCCAGTCAATTGGGGCCAGAGAGACAACCTTTTGTATGGGTGTTACCTAGGCCAGTGTGCAGAAAACAAAGGCACAACTGTTAGTAGGAATGCAGGTAATGAAGGGGCATTAGCTGTTGGCTGATCGCACAGGGCAATGCATACCCATTTTCAATTAAAACATTATTTTTTAAATAAAAAGATCATGCCCAGGAGATTGCAGACATTGGATTAGAACTCAGGTCTCCAGCATTCCAAGACCAAGCACTTACCACTTGAGCCACTGGTGGCTGTGCTTCTGAGAGTAGCTTTTGGGCGTATGCCCCTGTGAGCATACCCATTTCAGTTGTGAAACATGTTCACTGGAGCCAAGGAGGATAGAACATCTGGCCCCCCGCTCCACCAAACACCAGCTAACTCCAGTGGCCTAGAGGTTAAGTGCTTGCGTTACAGCGCTGGGGGCCTGGGTTTGAGTCCTGCTTTCGGCACAGAAACGGAATAGTTGGGTAATCAGTTGTGGAGACCCACACTCCTAAAAGATTCAGTGGTTATGTAATGAGTTCCCTGGTAAAGGGAGGGTGGAAGAAAGCACAGATGCAGGACTGTGGAGGTGGGGACAGGGGAGAGGAAGTGCAGGGTAAAAATAAAGGAGGAGGTGGCTCAGGCAAAAAGGGGAGGTAAGGCTGGGTGAAGGGTTCCCTGTGGAAAAGAGGAGGGGGCTGGGTGAGTAGAGGGGGGGTGGGATGAGCAAAGCAGGGGGATGTGGGCCCTGGGTACGGTGTGAGGGGGAGAATACGGCCCTAAATAGTGGAGGGGGGGGGTGTAAAGGAGGGTCCTAATGTGGGGAAAGGGGCCATTGAGGAGGGGAGAAAAAGGGTGCCCAGTGGAGGATGGAATGCACCAACATTTTTTTCTCATCCGGCACTACCCTTTAGCCTAACCTGTCTCCTCCTTTATACCCTGCACTGCCTGGCTAACTCTATGCTTTCTTCCTCCCTCCCTTCCTTCACCAGGGAACCTACGCCATGCCCTTCTAGACCTACCCTGACTCAGCCAGCCCCACCTCCTCTCCACAGGGACCCCTGCATCTGCCCCTACCTCTCCCTTTAGCCTGCTCTACCTCCTCCTTTAGCCTGCACTCCCTCACTTCCACAGTCCTCACTTCCACTGTCCCACTTCTCTGCTATGTTCCAGAGCAACTGTACAAGGAGATTACCCCACTATTCCGTTTAAGTGCCGAAAGCAGGACTCGAACCCACGCCCCCAGTGCTGTAACGCAAGCACTTAATCTCTAGGCCACTGCAGTTAGCTGGTATTTGGTGGAGCTGGGGGGCCAGATGTTCTATCCTCATTTTCTTCAGTGAACATGTTTCACCATGCAAATGAGTATGCTGACAGGGGCATGCAGAAGAAAGATATATACGCCCAAAAGCAACACTTAGAAACACAGCCACCAGTGGCTCAAGTGGTAAGTGCTTGGTCTTGGGATGCTGGAGACCTGAGTTTTAATCCAATGTCTGGAATCTGCTGGGCATGTATTTTTTATTTAAAAAAAAAAATGTTTTCTTTTCAAAATGGGTATGAATTGACCTGTGCGATCAGCCAACAGCTATTGCCCCTTCAATACCTGCATTCCTACTAACAATTGTGCCTTTGTTTTCTGCACTCTGGCCTTGGTAACACCCATCGAAAAGCGTGTCTCTCTGGCCCCCATCTGACTGGAAAAAACGAGGGGAAAAAGTGTAACCTACGGGTCATGGTTGATAAGATATTTGCACAAGGACTCAAACGGGACACCTTCTCGAGGCGCTGTGAGGTGACCCCCGACCCCTGCATAGCAAGCAAACCTGTATCAGCATCTCACCAGCAAATGAATGTGTCGCCTACTGGCTACGCATAGGAGGCTGCAGGAGGTGCATTAACCCATTGGGCTGTCGACCCTCCTTCCTCTGAGGGCAGAAAACTGAATTTCCATGTTGCCTTCCTTTGGCACATTAGATCTTTCTTTCACCCCAATTCAGAGGATGTGTTGCTTCACGGAGAGATGATACTCATTTTGAGGTGTCAGCCTCTAATAGCTAAGCAGGTCAGTTAAATCTTTACCTTTGTCATTGGGGTGTACTGATATGCGCAGGGCAGTCTTCTGTCCTCTACTACTGTAAACTTTGGTATTGCTGCTTGTTCAAGATTTTTAAATGTAAACACTCTGCTCTCAAAAGTGAAAGATTTTAAAGACTCTTGCTGTAGCTAGCCTTTCCCACTCTTTGCCCTGGGGGAGAGAGCAGAGGCGTAGGCAGGGTAGGGCCTGAGGGGCAAGGCCCACCCAAAATCTGTAAATGCCCACTCGGCAGCGCTGCATGGGAATTTACAGATATTGTTGTCAGTGCAGTGGGCCCAACTACATTAGCATCAGGCCCCATTTGCTAGACAATCCTGGCTACGCCTCTGGTGCTTCCCGACTCAACAACCCAATCACCCCTTCAGCTCTTCTTACTCGTCTCACAGCACCTCCCATAAGCGAGGAATGCATCTTTTGTTGGTAGATTTCCTTCATGAGGCTTAGCTAGGCCTGTATTCCTTTTCAAAGGGCTATAGAAGAGAGCAAAAAGGGAGAAGGCATAATGGAGCGGGAAGTAGGTGGAAGACGAGGGGTCAGGGGGGTTGGCAGTAAAAGAAACAGGGCCTGGCCTGGCAGAGAGTTGGAAGTTAGGGAACACATTGAGCATAGGAGGAGGAAAGATGCCTCAGGCATGTAACTCTCTGACTCTTCCCCACCGTGCCTGCAGAAAGAGCCTTCCGATTCCTAGCTCTCCCCTGAATGGATACATTTGCCTGGAGAGGCCAGAACTAATTTCAGTTAGCCAGAGGGTAAACAGGGGCCAGTGAGAGGTGCACGCCCCTTCATTTCACTAGGCTCCTGGGGCTTCTGGGAGGAAAAAAGGCATCAGTATTCCAGCAAGATCATCGTCAACAGGGCCACCATCACTAGGGGATTACAGGGCATGCTGTGACACTCTCCGGGGCCTGGTTGGCCAGGCTTATGTTGAAGAGCACATATCCTAACCCTAAGCTACCTGGGTGGCTGCACCATAGAGGCTGCACTGGACATAGGGCTGTGCCCGCAAGGGCTGTGGTCGCGTTTGGGAGCGTTAGGGACGCGTGGAGGACGCAGGGCGCAGACCTCTGCCCGTTTCCGACCAGGATTCGGCCCTCATTCTCAATAGTGGAGCCAGCCACTCCAAAATTGAGGGTGTTAAAGGCAGAAAGCAGCCCTCTCACCCCCAGGGCAAAGAGTGGGAAAGGCTCGTTGCATCAAGAGTCTTTCAAATCTTTCACTTTTGAGAGCAGAGTGTTTACATTTAGGAATCATTAAACAAGCAGCAATATGAAAACATAGAGTAGCAGAGGACAGGAGACTGCCCTATGCATATCAGTACAGCCCAATGACAAAGTCAAAGATTTAACTGACCTGCTTAGCTATTATATTATGGCTGACACCTCACAATGATTATCATCTCTCCGTGAAGCAAAACATCCTCTTAATTGGCTTGAAAGATAGACCTAATGTGCCAAAGGAAGGCAACATGGAAATTCAGACTCCTGCTCTCAGGGGAAGGAGGGTCGACAGCCCAATGGGTTAATGCACCTACTGCAGCCTCCTATGTGTAACCTGCAGGCGACACATTCAGTTGCTGGTGAGATGCTGATACAGGTTTGCTTGCTATGCAGGGGCCGGTGGTCACCTCACAGCACCTCGAGAAGGTGTCCTGTTTGAGTCCCAGTTCAAATATTGTATCAACCATGACCCGTAGATTACACCTTTTCCCCTTGTTTTTTTCCAGTCAATTGGGGCCAGAGAGACAACCTTTTGTATGGGTGTTACCTAGGCCAGTGTGCAGAAAACAAAGGCACAACTGTTAGTAGGAATGCAGGTAATGAAGGGGCATTAGCTGTTGGCTGATCGCACAGGGCAATGCATACCCATTTTCAATTAAAACATTATTTTTTAAATAAAAAGATCATGCCCAGGAGATTGCAGACATTGGATTAGAACTCAGGTCTCCAGCATTCCAAGACCAAGCACTTACCACTTGAGCCACTGGTGGCTGTGCTTCTGAGAGTAGCTTTTGGGCGTATGCCCCTGTGAGCATACCCATTTCAGTTGTGAAACATGTTCACTGGAGCCAAGGAGGATAGAACATCTGGCCCCCCGCTCCACCAAACACCAGCTAACTCCAGTGGCCTAGAGGTTAAGTGCTTGCGTTACAGCGCTGGGGGCCTGGGTTTGAGTCCTGCTTTCGGCACAGAAACGGAATAGTTGGGTAATCAGTTGTGGAGACCCACACTCCTAAAAGATTCAGTGGTTATGTAATGAGTTCCCTGGTAAAGGGAGGGTGGAAGAAAGCACAGATGCAGGACTGTGGAGGTGGGGACAGGGGAGAGGAAGTGCAGGGTAAAAATAAAGGAGGAGGTGGCTCAGGCAAAAAGGGGAGGTAAGGCTGGGTGAAGGGTTCCCTGTGGAAAAGAGGAGGGGGCTGGGTGAGTAGAGGGGGGGTGGGATGAGCAAAGCAGGGGGATGTGGGCCCTGGGTACGGTGTGAGGGGGAGAATACGGCCCTAAATAGTGGAGGGGGGGGGTGTAAAGGAGGGTCCTAATGTGGGGAAAGGGGCCATTGAGGAGGGGAGAAAAAGGGTGCCCAGTGGAGGATGGAATGCACCAACATTTTTTTCTCATCCGGCACTACCCTTTAGCCTAACCTGTCTCCTCCTTTATACCCTGCACTGCCTGGCTAACTCTATGCTTTCTTCCTCCCTCCCTTCCTTCACCAGGGAACCTACGCCATGCCCTTCTAGACCTACCCTGACTCAGCCAGCCCCACCTCCTCTCCACAGGGACCCCTGCATCTGCCCCTACCTCTCCCTTTAGCCTGCTCTACCTCCTCCTTTAGCCTGCACTCCCTCACTTCCACAGTCCTCACTTCCACTGTCCCACTTCTCTGCTATGTTCCAGAGCAACTGTACAAGGAGATTACCCCACTATTCCGTTTAAGTGCCGAAAGCAGGACTCGAACCCATGCCCCCAGTGCTGTAACGCAAGCACTTAATCTCTAGGCCACTGCAGTTAGCTGGTATTTGGTGGAGCTGGGGGGCCAGATGTTCTATCCTCATTTTCTTCAGTGAACATGTTTCACCATGCAAATGAGTATGCTGACAGGGGCATGCAGAAGAAAGATATATACGCCCAAAAGCAACACTTAGAAACACAGCCACCAGTGGCTCAAGTGGTAAGTGCTTGGTCTTGGGATGCTGGAGACCTGAGTTTTAATCCAATGTCTGGAATCTGCTGGGCATGTATTTTTTATTTAAAAAAAAAAATGTTTTCTTTTCAAAATGGGTATGAATTGACCTGTGCGATCAGCCAACAGCTATTGCCCCTTCAATACCTGCATTCCTACTAACAATTGTGCCTTTGTTTTCTGCACTCTGGCCTTGGTAACACCCATCGAAAAGCGTGTCTCTCTGGCCCCCATCTGACTGGAAAAAACGAGGGGAAAAAGTGTAACCTACGGGTCATGGTTGATAAGATATTTGCACAAGGACTCAAACGGGACACCTTCTCGAGGCGCTGTGAGGTGACCCCCGACCCCTGCATAGCAAGCAAACCTGTATCAGCATCTCACCAGCAAATGAATGTGTCGCCTACTGGCTACGCATAGGAGGCTGCAGGAGGTGCATTAACCCATTGGGCTGTCGACCCTCCTTCCTCTGAGGGCAGAAAACTGAATTTCCATGTTGCCTTCCTTTGGCACATTAGATCTTTCTTTCACCCCAATTCAGAGGATGTGTTGCTTCACGGAGAGATGATACTCATTTTGAGGTGTCAGCCTCTAATAGCTAAGCAGGTCAGTTAAATCTTTACCTTTGTCATTGGGGTGTACTGATATGCGCAGGGCAGTCTTCTGTCCTCTACTACTGTAAACTTTGGTATTGCTGCTTGTTCAAGATTTTTAAATGTAAACACTCTGCTCTCAAAAGTGAAAGATTTTAAAGACTCTTGCTGTAGCTAGCCTTTCCCACTCTTTGCCCTGGGGGAGAGAGCAGAGGCGTAGGCAGGGTAGGGCCTGAGGGGCAAGGCCCACCCAAAATCTGTAAATGCCCACTCGGCAGCGCTGCATGGGAATTTACAGATATTGTTGTCAGTGCAGTGGGCCCAACTACATTAGCATCAGGCCCCATTTGCTAGACAATCCTGGCTACGCCTCTGGTGCTTCCCGACTCAACAACCCAATCACCCCTTCAGCTCTTCTTACTCGTCTCACAGCACCTCCCATAAGCGAGGAATGCATCTTTTGTTGGTAGATTTCCTTCATGAGGCTTAGCTAGGCCTGTATTCCTTTTCAAAGGGCTATAGAAGAGAGCAAAAAGGGAGAAGGCATAATGGAGCGGGAAGTAGGTGGAAGACGAGGGGTCAGGGGGGTTGGCAGTAAAAGAAACAGGGCCTGGCCTGGCAGAGAGTTGGAAGTTAGGGAACACATTGAGCATAGGAGGAGGAAAGATGCCTCAGGCATGTAACTCTCTGACTCTTCCCCACCGTGCCTGCAGAAAGAGCCTTCCGATTCCTAGCTCTCCCCTGAATGGATACATTTGCCTGGAGAGGCCAGAACTAATTTCAGTTAGCCAGAGGGTAAACAGGGGCCAGTGAGAGGTGCACGCCCCTTCATTTCACTAGGCTCCTGGGGCTTCTGGGAGGAAAAAAGGCATCAGTATTCCAGCAAGATCATCGTCAACAGGGCCACCATCACTAGGGGATTACAGGGCATGCTGTGACACTCTCCGGGGCCTGGTTGGCCAGGCTTATGTTGAAGAGCACATATCCTAACCCTAAGCTACCTGGGTGGCTGCACCATCGAGGCTGCACTGGACATAGGGCTGTGCCCGCAAGGGCTGTGGTCGCGTTTGGGAGCGTTAGGGACGCGTGGAGGACGCAGGGCGCAGACCTCTGCCCGTTTCCGACCAGGATTCGGCCCTCATTCTCAATAGTGGAGCCAGCCACTCCAAAATTGAGGGTGTTAAAGGCAGAAAGCAGCCCTCTCACCCCCAGGGCAAAGAGTGGGAAAGGCTCGTTGCATCAAGAGTCTTTCAAATCTTTCACTTTTGAGAGCAGAGTGTTTACATTTAGGAATCATTAAACAAGCAGCAATATGAAAACATAGAGTAGCAGAGGACAGGAGACTGCCCTATGCATATCAGTACAGCCCAATGACAAAGTCAAAGATTTAACTGACCTGCTTAGCTATTATATTATGGCTGACACCTCACAATGATTATCATCTCTCCGTGAAGCAAAACATCCTCTTAATTGGCTTGAAAGATAGACCTAATGTGCCAAAGGAAGGCAACATGGAAATTCAGACTCCTGCTCTCAGGGGAAGGAGGGTCGACAGCCCAATGGGTTAATGCACCTACTGCAGCCTCCTATGTGTAACCTGCAGGCGACACATTCAGTTGCTGGTGAGATGCTGATACAGGTTTGCTTGCTATGCAGGGGCCGGTGGTCACCTCACAGCACCTCGAGAAGGTGTCCTGTTTGAGTCCCAGTTCAAATATTGTATCAACCATGACCCGTAGATTACACCTTTTCCCCTTGTTTTTTTCCAGTCAATTGGGGCCAGAGAGACAACCTTTTGTATGGGTGTTACCTAGGCCAGTGTGCAGAAAACAAAGGCACAACTGTTAGTAGGAATGCAGGTAATGAAGGGGCATTAGCTGTTGGCTGATCGCACAGGGCAATGCATACCCATTTTCAATTAAAACATTATTTTTTAAATAAAAAGATCATGCCCAGGAGATTGCAGACATTGGATTAGAACTCAGGTCTCCAGCATTCCAAGACCAAGCACTTACCACTTGAGCCACTGGTGGCTGTGCTTCTGAGAGTAGCTTTTGGGCGTATGCCCCTGTGAGCATACCCATTTCAGTTGTGAAACATGTTCACTGGAGCCAAGGAGGATAGAACATCTGGCCCCCCGCTCCACCAAACACCAGCTAACTCCAGTGGCCTAGAGGTTAAGTGCTTGCGTTACAGCGCTGGGGGCCTGGGTTTGAGTCCTGCTTTCGGCACAGAAACGGAATAGTTGGGTAATCAGTTGTGGAGACCCACACTCCTAAAAGATTCAGTGGTTATGTAATGAGTTCCCTGGTAAAGGGAGGGTGGAAGAAAGCACAGATGCAGGACTGTGGAGGTGGGGACAGGGGAGAGGAAGTGCAGGGTAAAAATAAAGGAGGAGGTGGCTCAGGCAAAAAGGGGAGGTAAGGCTGGGTGAAGGGTTCCCTGTGGAAAAGAGGAGGGGGCTGGGTGAGTAGAGGGGGGGTGGGATGAGCAAAGCAGGGGGATGTGGGCCCTGGGTACGGTGTGAGGGGGAGAATACGGCCCTGAATAGTGGAGGGGGGGGGGTGTAAAGGAGGGTCCTAATGTGGGGAAAGGGGCCATTGAGGAGGGGAGAAAAAGGGTGCCCAGTGGAGGATGGAATGCACCAACATTTTTTTCTCATCCGGCACTACCCTTTAGCCTAACCTGTCTCCTCCTTTATACCCTGCACTGCCTGGCTAACTCTATGCTTTCTTCCTCCCTCCCTTCCTTCACCAGGGAACCTACGCCATGCCCTTCTAGACCTACCCTGACTCAGCCAGCCCCACCTCCTCTCCACAGGGACCCCTGCATCTGCCCCTACCTCTCCCTTTAGCCTGCTCTACCTCCTCCTTTAGCCTGCACTCCCTCACTTCCACAGTCCTCACTTCCACTGTCCCACTTCTCTGCTATGTTCCAGAGCAACTGTACAAGGAGATTACCCCACTATTCCGTTTAAGTGCCGAAAGCAGGACTCGAACCCACGCCCCCAGTGCTGTAACGCAAGCACTTAATCTCTAGGCCACTGCAGTTAGCTGGTATTTGGTGGAGCTGGGGGGCCAGATGTTCTATCCTCATTTTCTTCAGTGAACATGTTTCACCATGCAAATGAGTATGCTGACAGGGGCATGCAGAAGAAAGATATATACGCCCAAAAGCAACACTTAGAAACACAGCCACCAGTGGCTCAAGTGGTAAGTGCTTGGTCTTGGGATGCTGGAGACCTGAGTTCTAATCCAATGTCTGGAATCTGCTGGGCATGTATTTTTTATTTAAAAAAAAAAATGTTTTCTTTTCAAAATGGGTATGAATTGACCTGTGCGATCAGCCAACAGCTATTGCCCCTTCAATACCTGCATTCCTACTAACAATTGTGCCTTTGTTTTCTGCACTCTGGCCTTGGTAACACCCATCGAAAAGCGTGTCTCTCTGGCCCCCATCTGACTGGAAAAAACGAGGGGAAAAAGTGTAACCTACGGGTCATGGTTGATAAGATATTTGCACAAGGACTCAAACGGGACACCTTCTCGAGGCGCTGTGAGGTGACCCCCGACCCCTGCATAGCAAGCAAACCTGTATCAGCATCTCACCAGCAAATGAATGTGTCGCCTACTGGCTACGCATAGGAGGCTGCAGGAGGTGCATTAACCCATTGGGCTGTCGACCCTCCTTCCTCTGAGGGCAGAAAACTGAATTTCCATGTTGCCTTCCTTTGGCACATTAGATCTTTCTTTCACCCCAATTCAGAGGATGTGTTGCTTCACGGAGAGATGATACTCATTTTGAGGTGTCAGCCTCTAATAGCTAAGCAGGTCAGTTAAATCTTTACCTTTGTCATTGGGGTGTACTGATATGCGCAGGGCAGTCTTCTGTCCTCTACTACTGTAAACTTTGGTATTGCTGCTTGTTCAAGATTTTTAAATGTAAACACTCTGCTCTCAAAAGTGAAAGATTTTAAAGACTCTTGCTGTAGCTAGCCTTTCCCACTCTTTGCCCTGGGGGAGAGAGCAGAGGCGTAGGCAGGGTAGGGCCTGAGGGGCAAGGCCCACCCAAAATCTGTAAATGCCCACTCGGCAGCGCTGCATGGGAATTTACAGATATTGTTGTCAGTGCAGTGGGCCCAACTACATTAGCATCAGGCCCCATTTGCTAGACAATCCTGGCTACGCCTCTGGTGCTTCCCGACTCAACAACCCAATCACCCCTTCAGCTCTTCTTACTCGTCTCACAGCACCTCCCATAAGCGAGGAATGCATCTTTTGTTGGTAGATTTCCTTCATGAGGCTTAGCTAGGCCTGTATTCCTTTTCAAAGGGCTATAGAAGAGAGCAAAAAGGGAGAAGGCATAATGGAGCGGGAAGTAGGTGGAAGACGAGGGGTCAGGGGGGTTGGCAGTAAAAGAAACAGGGCCTGGCCTGGCAGAGAGTTGGAAGTTAGGGAACACATTGAGCATAGGAGGAGGAAAGATGCCTCAGGCATGTAACTCTCTGACTCTTCCCCACCGTGCCTGCAGAAAGAGCCTTCCGATTCCTAGCTCTCCCCTGAATGGATACATTTGCCTGGAGAGGCCAGAACTAATTTCAGTTAGCCAGAGGGTAAACAGGGGCCAGTGAGAGGTGCACGCCCCTTCATTTCACTAGGCTCCTGGGGCTTCTGGGAGGAAAAAAGGCATCAGTATTCCAGCAAGATCATCGTCAACAGGGCCACCATCACTAGGGGATTACAGGGCATGCTGTGACACTCTCCGGGGCCTGGTTGGCCAGGCTTATGTTGAAGAGCACATATCCTAACCCTAAGCTACCTGGGTGGCTGCACCATAGAGGCTGCACTGGACATAGGGCTGTGCCCGCAAGGGCTGTGGTCGCGTTTGGGAGCGTTAGGGACGCGTGGAGGACGCAGGGCGCAGACCTCTGCCCGTTTCCGACCAGGATTCGGCCCTCATTCTCAATAGTGGAGCCAGCCACTCCAAAATTGAGGGTGTTAAAGGCAGAAAGCAGCCCTCTCACCCCCAGGGCAAAGAGTGGGAAAGGCTCGTTGCATCAAGAGTCTTTCAAATCTTTCACTTTTGAGAGCAGAGTGTTTACATTTAGGAATCATTAAACAAGCAGCAATATGAAAACATAGAGTAGCAGAGGACAGGAGACTGCCCTATGCATATCAGTACAGCCCAATGACAAAGTCAAAGATTTAACTGACCTGCTTAGCTATTATATTATGGCTGACACCTCACAATGATTATCATCTCTCCGTGAAGCAAAACATCCTCTTAATTGGCTTGAAAGATAGACCTAATGTGCCAAAGGAAGGCAACATGGAAATTCAGACTCCTGCTCTCAGGGGAAGGAGGGTCGACAGCCCAATGGGTTAATGCACCTACTGCAGCCTCCTATGTGTAACCTGCAGGCGACACATTCAGTTGCTGGTGAGATGCTGATACAGGTTTGCTTGCTATGCAGGGGCCGGTGGTCACCTCACAGCACCTCGAGAAGGTGTCCTGTTTGAGTCCCAGTTCAAATATTGTATCAACCATGACCCGTAGATTACACCTTTTCCCCTTGTTTTTTTCCAGTCAATTGGGGCCAGAGAGACAACCTTTTGTATGGGTGTTACCTAGGCCAGTGTGCAGAAAACAAAGGCACAACTGTTAGTAGGAATGCAGGTAATGAAGGGGCATTAGCTGTTGGCTGATCGCACAGGGCAATGCATACCCATTTTCAATTAAAACATTATTTTTTAAATAAAAAGATCATGCCCAGGAGATTGCAGACATTGGATTAGAACTCAGGTCTCCAGCATTCCAAGACCAAGCACTTACCACTTGAGCCACTGGTGGCTGTGCTTCTGAGAGTAGCTTTTGGGCGTATGCCCCTGTGAGCATACCCATTTCAGTTGTGAAACATGTTCACTGGAGCCAAGGAGGATAGAACATCTGGCCCCCCGCTCCACCAAACACCAGCTAACTCCAGTGGCCTAGAGGTTAAGTGCTTGCGTTACAGCGCTGGGGGCCTGGGTTTGAGTCCTGCTTTCGGCACAGAAACGGAATAGTTGGGTAATCAGTTGTGGAGACCCACACTCCTAAAAGATTCAGTGGTTATGTAATGAGTTCCCTGGTAAAGGGAGGGTGGAAGAAAGCACAGATGCAGGACTGTGGAGGTGGGGACAGGGGAGAGGAAGTGCAGGGTAAAAATAAAGGAGGAGGTGGCTCAGGCAAAAAGGGGAGGTAAGGCTGGGTGAAGGGTTCCCTGTGGAAAAGAGGAGGGGGCTGGGTGAGTAGAGGGGGGGTGGGATGAGCAAAGCAGGGGGATGTGGGCCCTGGGTACGGTGTGAGGGGGAGAATACGGCCCTAAATAGTGGAGGGGGGGGGTGTAAAGGAGGGTCCTAATGTGGGGAAAGGGGCCATTGAGGAGGGGAGAAAAAGGGTGCCCAGTGGAGGATGGAATGCACCAACATTTTTTTCTCATCCGGCACTACCCTTTAGCCTAACCTGTCTCCTCCTTTATACCCTGCACTGCCTGGCTAACTCTATGCTTTCTTCCTCCCTCCCTTCCTTCACCAGGGAACCTACGCCATGCCCTTCTAGACCTACCCTGACTCAGCCAGCCCCACCTCCTCTCCACAGGGACCCCTGCATCTGCCCCTACCTCTCCCTTTAGCCTGCTCTACCTCCTCCTTTAGCCTGCACTCCCTCACTTCCACAGTCCTCACTTCCACTGTCCCACTTCTCTGCTATGTTCCAGAGCAACTGTACAAGGAGATTACCCCACTATTCCGTTTAAGTGCCGAAAGCAGGACTCGAACCCACGCCCCCAGTGCTGTAACGCAAGCACTTAATCTCTAGGCCACTGCAGTTAGCTGGTATTTGGTGGAGCTGGGGGGCCAGATGTTCTATCCTCATTTTCTTCAGTGAACATGTTTCACCATGCAAATGAGTATGCTGACAGGGGCATGCAGAAGAAAGATATATACGCCCAAAAGCAACACTTAGAAACACAGCCACCAGTGGCTCAAGTGGTAAGTGCTTGGTCTTGGGATGCTGGAGACCTGAGTTTTAATCCAATGTCTGGAATCTGCTGGGCATGTATTTTTTATTTAAAAAAAAAAATGTTTTCTTTTCAAAATGGGTATGAATTGACCTGTGCGATCAGCCAACAGCTATTGCCCCTTCAATACCTGCATTCCTACTAACAATTGTGCCTTTGTTTTCTGCACTCTGGCCTTGGTAACACCCATCGAAAAGCGTGTCTCTCTGGCCCCCATCTGACTGGAAAAAACGAGGGGAAAAAGTGTAACCTACGGGTCATGGTTGATAAGATATTTGCACAAGGACTCAAACGGGACACCTTCTCGAGGCGCTGTGAGGTGACCCCCGACCCCTGCATAGCAAGCAAACCTGTATCAGCATCTCACCAGCAAATGAATGTGTCGCCTACTGGCTACGCATAGGAGGCTGCAGGAGGTGCATTAACCCATTGGGCTGTCGACCCTCCTTCCTCTGAGGGCAGAAAACTGAATTTCCATGTTGCCTTCCTTTGGCACATTAGATCTTTCTTTCACCCCAATTCAGAGGATGTGTTGCTTCACGGAGAGATGATACTCATTTTGAGGTGTCAGCCTCTAATAGCTAAGCAGGTCAGTTAAATCTTTACCTTTGTCATTGGGGTGTACTGATATGCGCAGGGCAGTCTTCTGTCCTCTACTACTGTAAACTTTGGTATTGCTGCTTGTTCAAGATTTTTAAATGTAAACACTCTGCTCTCAAAAGTGAAAGATTTTAAAGACTCTTGCTGTAGCTAGCCTTTCCCACTCTTTGCCCTGGGGGAGAGAGCAGAGGCGTAGGCAGGGTAGGGCCTGAGGGGCAAGGCCCACCCAAAATCTGTAAATGCCCACTCGGCAGCGCTGCATGGGAATTTACAGATATTGTTGTCAGTGCAGTGGGCCCAACTACATTAGCATCAGGCCCCATTTGCTAGACAATCCTGGCTACGCCTCTGGTGCTTCCCGACTCAACAACCCAATCACCCCTTCAGCTCTTCTTACTCGTCTCACAGCACCTCCCATAAGCGAGGAATGCATCTTTTGTTGGTAGATTTCCTTCATGAGGCTTAGCTAGGCCTGTATTCCTTTTCAAAGGGCTATAGAAGAGAGCAAAAAGGGAGAAGGCATAATGGAGCGGGAAGTAGGTGGAAGACGAGGGGTCAGGGGGGTTGGCAGTAAAAGAAACAGGGCCTGGCCTGGCAGAGAGTTGGAAGTTAGGGAACACATTGAGCATAGGAGGAGGAAAGATGCCTCAGGCATGTAACTCTCTGACTCTTCCCCACCGTGCCTGCAGAAAGAGCCTTCCGATTCCTAGCTCTCCCCTGAATGGATACATTTGCCTGGAGAGGCCAGAACTAATTTCAGTTAGCCAGAGGGTAAACAGGGGCCAGTGAGAGGTGCACGCCCCTTCATTTCACTAGGCTCCTGGGGCTTCTGGGAGGAAAAAAGGCATCAGTATTCCAGCAAGATCATCGTCAACAGGGCCACCATCACTAGGGGATTACAGGGCATGCTGTGACACTCTCCGGGGCCTGGTTGGCCAGGCTTATGTTGAAGAGCACATATCCTAACCCTAAGCTACCTGGGTGGCTGCACCATAGAGGCTGCACTGGACATAGGGCTGTGCCCGCAAGGGCTGTGGTCGCGTTTGGGAGCGTTAGGGACGCGTGGAGGACGCAGGGCGCAGACCTCTGCCCGTTTCCGACCAGGATTCGGCCCTCATTCTCAATAGTGGAGCCAGCCACTCCAAAATTGAGGGTGTTAAAGGCAGAAAGCAGCCCTCTCACCCCCAGGGCAAAGAGTGGGAAAGGCTCGTTGCATCAAGAGTCTTTCAAATCTTTCACTTTTGAGAGCAGAGTGTTTACATTTAGGAATCATTAAACAAGCAGCAATATGAAAACATAGAGTAGCAGAGGACAGGAGACTGCCCTATGCATATCAGTACAGCCCAATGACAAAGTCAAAGATTTAACTGACCTGCTTAGCTATTATATTATGGCTGACACCTCACAATGATTATCATCTCTCCGTGAAGCAAAACATCCTCTTAATTGGCTTGAAAGATAGACCTAATGTGCCAAAGGAAGGCAACATGGAAATTCAGACTCCTGCTCTCAGGGGAAGGAGGGTCGACAGCCCAATGGGTTAATGCACCTACTGCAGCCTCCTATGTGTAACCTGCAGGCGACACATTCAGTTGCTGGTGAGATGCTGATACAGGTTTGCTTGCTATGCAGGGGCCGGTGGTCACCTCACAGCACCTCGAGAAGGTGTCCTGTTTGAGTCCCAGTTCAAATATTGTATCAACCATGACCCGTAGATTACACCTTTTCCCCTTGTTTTTTTCCAGTCAATTGGGGCCAGAGAGACAACCTTTTGTATGGGTGTTACCTAGGCCAGTGTGCAGAAAACAAAGGCACAACTGTTAGTAGGAATGCAGGTAATGAAGGGGCATTAGCTGTTGGCTGATCGCACAGGGCAATGCATACCCATTTTCAATTAAAACATTATTTTTTAAATAAAAAGATCATGCCCAGGAGATTGCAGACATTGGATTAGAACTCAGGTCTCCAGCATTCCAAGACCAAGCACTTACCACTTGAGCCACTGGTGGCTGTGCTTCTGAGAGTAGCTTTTGGGCGTATGCCCCTGTGAGCATACCCATTTCAGTTGTGAAACATGTTCACTGGAGCCAAGGAGGATAGAACATCTGGCCCCCCGCTCCACCAAACACCAGCTAACTCCAGTGGCCTAGAGGTTAAGTGCTTGCGTTACAGCGCTGGGGGCCTGGGTTTGAGTCCTGCTTTCGGCACAGAAACGGAATAGTTGGGTAATCAGTTGTGGAGACCCACACTCCTAAAAGATTCAGTGGTTATGTAATGAGTTCCCTGGTAAAGGGAGGGTGGAAGAAAGCACAGATGCAGGACTGTGGAGGTGGGGACAGGGGAGAGGAAGTGCAGGGTAAAAATAAAGGAGGAGGTGGCTCAGGCAAAAAGGGGAGGTAAGGCTGGGTGAAGGGTTCCCTGTGGAAAAGAGGAGGGGGCTGGGTGAGTAGAGGGGGGGTGGGATGAGCAAAGCAGGGGGATGTGGGCCCTGGGTACGGTGTGAGGGGGAGAATACGGCCCTAAATAGTGGAGGGGGGGGGTGTAAAGGAGGGTCCTAATGTGGGGAAAGGGGCCATTGAGGAGGGGAGAAAAAGGGTGCCCAGTGGAGGATGGAATGCACCAACATTTTTTTCTCATCCGGCACTACCCTTTAGCCTAACCTGTCTCCTCCTTTATACCCTGCACTGCCTGGCTAACTCTATGCTTTCTTCCTCCCTCCCTTCCTTCACCAGGGAACCTACGCCATGCCCTTCTAGACCTACCCTGACTCAGCCAGCCCCACCTCCTCTCCACAGGGACCCCTGCATCTGCCCCTACCTCTCCCTTTAGCCTGCTCTACCTCCTCCTTTAGCCTGCACTCCCTCACTTCCACAGTCCTCACTTCCACTGTCCCACTTCTCTGCTATGTTCCAGAGCAACTGTACAAGGAGATTACCCCACTATTCCGTTTAAGTGCCGAAAGCAGGACTCGAACCCATGCCCCCAGTGCTGTAACGCAAGCACTTAATCTCTAGGCCACTGCAGTTAGCTGGTATTTGGTGGAGCTGGGGGGCCAGATGTTCTATCCTCATTTTCTTCAGTGAACATGTTTCACCATGCAAATGAGTATGCTGACAGGGGCATGCAGAAGAAAGATATATACGCCCAAAAGCAACACTTAGAAACACAGCCACCAGTGGCTCAAGTGGTAAGTGCTTGGTCTTGGGATGCTGGAGACCTGAGTTTTAATCCAATGTCTGGAATCTGCTGGGCATGTATTTTTTATTTAAAAAAAAAAATGTTTTCTTTTCAAAATGGGTATGAATTGACCTGTGCGATCAGCCAACAGCTATTGCCCCTTCAATACCTGCATTCCTACTAACAATTGTGCCTTTGTTTTCTGCACTCTGGCCTTGGTAACACCCATCGAAAAGCGTGTCTCTCTGGCCCCCATCTGACTGGAAAAAACGAGGGGAAAAAGTGTAACCTACGGGTCATGGTTGATAAGATATTTGCACAAGGACTCAAACGGGACACCTTCTCGAGGCGCTGTGAGGTGACCCCCGACCCCTGCATAGCAAGCAAACCTGTATCAGCATCTCACCAGCAAATGAATGTGTCGCCTACTGGCTACGCATAGGAGGCTGCAGGAGGTGCATTAACCCATTGGGCTGTCGACCCTCCTTCCTCTGAGGGCAGAAAACTGAATTTCCATGTTGCCTTCCTTTGGCACATTAGATCTTTCTTTCACCCCAATTCAGAGGATGTGTTGCTTCACGGAGAGATGATACTCATTTTGAGGTGTCAGCCTCTAATAGCTAAGCAGGTCAGTTAAATCTTTACCTTTGTCATTGGGGTGTACTGATATGCGCAGGGCAGTCTTCTGTCCTCTACTACTGTAAACTTTGGTATTGCTGCTTGTTCAAGATTTTTAAATGTAAACACTCTGCTCTCAAAAGTGAAAGATTTTAAAGACTCTTGCTGTAGCTAGCCTTTCCCACTCTTTGCCCTGGGGGAGAGAGCAGAGGCGTAGGCAGGGTAGGGCCTGAGGGGCAAGGCCCACCCAAAATCTGTAAATGCCCACTCGGCAGCGCTGCATGGGAATTTACAGATATTGTTGTCAGTGCAGTGGGCCCAACTACATTAGCATCAGGCCCCATTTGCTAGACAATCCTGGCTACGCCTCTGGTGCTTCCCGACTCAACAACCCAATCACCCCTTCAGCTCTTCTTACTCGTCTCACAGCACCTCCCATAAGCGAGGAATGCATCTTTTGTTGGTAGATTTCCTTCATGAGGCTTAGCTAGGCCTGTATTCCTTTTCAAAGGGCTATAGAAGAGAGCAAAAAGGGAGAAGGCATAATGGAGCGGGAAGTAGGTGGAAGACGAGGGGTCAGGGGGGTTGGCAGTAAAAGAAACAGGGCCTGGCCTGGCAGAGAGTTGGAAGTTAGGGAACACATTGAGCATAGGAGGAGGAAAGATGCCTCAGGCATGTAACTCTCTGACTCTTCCCCACCGTGCCTGCAGAAAGAGCCTTCCGATTCCTAGCTCTCCCCTGAATGGATACATTTGCCTGGAGAGGCCAGAACTAATTTCAGTTAGCCAGAGGGTAAACAGGGGCCAGTGAGAGGTGCACGCCCCTTCATTTCACTAGGCTCCTGGGGCTTCTGGGAGGAAAAAAGGCATCAGTATTCCAGCAAGATCATCGTCAACAGGGCCACCATCACTAGGGGATTACAGGGCATGCTGTGACACTCTCCGGGGCCTGGTTGGCCAGGCTTATGTTGAAGAGCACATATCCTAACCCTAAGCTACCTGGGTGGCTGCACCATCGAGGCTGCACTGGACATAGGGCTGTGCCCGCAAGGGCTGTGGTCGCGTTTGGGAGCGTTAGGGACGCGTGGAGGACGCAGGGCGCAGACCTCTGCCCGTTTCCGACCAGGATTCGGCCCTCATTCTCAATAGTGGAGCCAGCCACTCCAAAATTGAGGGTGTTAAAGGCAGAAAGCAGCCCTCTCACCCCCAGGGCAAAGAGTGGGAAAGGCTCGTTGCATCAAGAGTCTTTCAAATCTTTCACTTTTGAGAGCAGAGTGTTTACATTTAGGAATCATTAAACAAGCAGCAATATGAAAACATAGAGTAGCAGAGGACAGGAGACTGCCCTATGCATATCAGTACAGCCCAATGACAAAGTCAAAGATTTAACTGACCTGCTTAGCTATTATATTATGGCTGACACCTCACAATGATTATCATCTCTCCGTGAAGCAAAACATCCTCTTAATTGGCTTGAAAGATAGACCTAATGTGCCAAAGGAAGGCAACATGGAAATTCAGACTCCTGCTCTCAGGGGAAGGAGGGTCGACAGCCCAATGGGTTAATGCACCTACTGCAGCCTCCTATGTGTAACCTGCAGGCGACACATTCAGTTGCTGGTGAGATGCTGATACAGGTTTGCTTGCTATGCAGGGGCCGGTGGTCACCTCACAGCACCTCGAGAAGGTGTCCTGTTTGAGTCCCAGTTCAAATATTGTATCAACCATGACCCGTAGATTACACCTTTTCCCCTTGTTTTTTTCCAGTCAATTGGGGCCAGAGAGACAACCTTTTGTATGGGTGTTACCTAGGCCAGTGTGCAGAAAACAAAGGCACAACTGTTAGTAGGAATGCAGGTAATGAAGGGGCATTAGCTGTTGGCTGATCGCACAGGGCAATGCATACCCATTTTCAATTAAAACATTATTTTTTAAATAAAAAGATCATGCCCAGGAGATTGCAGACATTGGATTAGAACTCAGGTCTCCAGCATTCCAAGACCAAGCACTTACCACTTGAGCCACTGGTGGCTGTGCTTCTGAGAGTAGCTTTTGGGCGTATGCCCCTGTGAGCATACCCATTTCAGTTGTGAAACATGTTCACTGGAGCCAAGGAGGATAGAACATCTGGCCCCCCGCTCCACCAAACACCAGCTAACTCCAGTGGCCTAGAGGTTAAGTGCTTGCGTTACAGCGCTGGGGGCCTGGGTTTGAGTCCTGCTTTCGGCACAGAAACGGAATAGTTGGGTAATCAGTTGTGGAGACCCACACTCCTAAAAGATTCAGTGGTTATGTAATGAGTTCCCTGGTAAAGGGAGGGTGGAAGAAAGCACAGATGCAGGACTGTGGAGGTGGGGACAGGGGAGAGGAAGTGCAGGGTAAAAATAAAGGAGGAGGTGGCTCAGGCAAAAAGGGGAGGTAAGGCTGGGTGAAGGGTTCCCTGTGGAAAAGAGGAGGGGGCTGGGTGAGTAGAGGGGGGGTGGGATGAGCAAAGCAGGGGGATGTGGGCCCTGGGTACGGTGTGAGGGGGAGAATACGGCCCTGAATAGTGGAGGGGGGGGGGTGTAAAGGAGGGTCCTAATGTGGGGAAAGGGGCCATTGAGGAGGGGAGAAAAAGGGTGCCCAGTGGAGGATGGAATGCACCGACATTTTTTTCTCATCCGGCACTACCCTTTAGCCTAACCTGTCTCCTCCTTTATACCCTGCACTGCCTGGCTAACTCTATGCTTTCTTCCCCCCTCCCTTCCTTCACCAGGGAACCTATGCCATGCCCTTCTAGACCTACCCTGACTCAGCCAGCCCCACCTCCTCTCCACAGGGACCCCTGCATCTGCCCCTACCTCTCCCTTTAGCCTGCTCTACCTCCTCCTTTAGCCTGCACTCCCTCACTTCCACAGTCCTCACTTCCACTGTCCCACTTCTCTGCTATGTTCCACAGCAACTGTACAAGGAGATTACCCCACTATTCCGTTTAAGTGCCAAAAGCAGGACTCGAACCCACGCCCCCAGTGCTGTAACGCAAGCACTTAATCTCTAGGCCACTGCAGTTAGCTGGTATTTGGTGGAGCTGGGGGGCCAGATGTTCTATCCTCATTTTCTTCAGTGAACATGTTTCACCATGCAAATGAGTATGCTGACAGGGGCATGCAGAAGAAAGATATATACGCCCAAAAGCAACACTTAGAAACACAGCCACCAGTGGCTCAAGTGGTAAGTGCTTGGTCTTGGGATGCTGGAGACCTGAGTTCTAATCCAATGTCTGGAATCTGCTGGGCATGTATTTTTTATTTAAAAAAAAAAATGTTTTCTTTTCAAAATGGGTATGAATTGACCTGTGCGATCAGCCAACAGCTATTGCCCCTTCAATACCTGCATTCCTACTAACAATTGTGCCTTTGTTTTCTGCACTCTGGCCTTGGTAACACCCATCGAAAAGCGTGTCTCTCTGGCCCCCATCTGACTGGAAAAAACGAGGGGAAAAAGTGTAACCTACGGGTCATGGTTGATAAGATATTTGCACAAGGACTCAAACGGGACACCTTCTCGAGGCGCTGTGAGGTGACCCCCGACCCCTGCATAGCAAGCAAACCTGTATCAGCATCTCACCAGCAAATGAATGTGTCGCCTACTGGCTACGCATAGGAGGCTGCAGGAGGTGCATTAACCCATTGGGCTGTCGACCCTCCTTCCTCTGAGGGCAGAAAACTGAATTTCCATGTTGCCTTCCTTTGGCACATTAGATCTTTCTTTCACCCCAATTCAGAGGATGTGTTGCTTCACGGAGAGATGATACTCATTTTGAGGTGTCAGCCTCTAATAGCTAAGCAGGTCAGTTAAATCTTTACCTTTGTCATTGGGGTGTACTGATATGCGCAGGGCAGTCTTCTGTCCTCTACTACTGTAAACTTTGGTATTGCTGCTTGTTCAAGATTTTTAAATGTAAACACTCTGCTCTCAAAAGTGAAAGATTTTAAAGACTCTTGCTGTAGCTAGCCTTTCCCACTCTTTGCCCTGGGGGAGAGAGCAGAGGCGTAGGCAGGGTAGGGCCTGAGGGGCAAGGCCCACCCAAAATCTGTAAATGCCCACTCGGCAGCGCTGCATGGGAATTTACAGATATTGTTGTCAGTGCAGTGGGCCCAACTACATTAGCATCAGGCCCCATTTGCTAGACAATCCTGGCTACGCCTCTGGTGCTTCCCGACTCAACAACCCAATCACCCCTTCAGCTCTTCTTACTCGTCTCACAGCACCTCCCATAAGCGAGGAATGCATCTTTTGTTGGTAGATTTCCTTCATGAGGCTTAGCTAGGCCTGTATTCCTTTTCAAAGGGCTATAGAAGAGAGCAAAAAGGGAGAAGGCATAATGGAGCGGGAAGTAGGTGGAAGACGAGGGGTCAGGGGGGTTGGCAGTAAAAGAAACAGGGCCTGGCCTGGCAGAGAGTTGGAAGTTAGGGAACACATTGAGCATAGGAGGAGGAAAGATGCCTCAGGCATGTAACTCTCTGACTCTTCCCCACCGTGCCTGCAGAAAGAGCCTTCCGATTCCTAGCTCTCCCCTGAATGGATACATTTGCCTGGAGAGGCCAGAACTAATTTCAGTTAGCCAGAGGGTAAACAGGGGCCAGTGAGAGGTGCACGCCCCTTCATTTCACTAGGCTCCTGGGGCTTCTGGGAGGAAAAAAGGCATCAGTATTCCAGCAAGATCATCGTCAACAGGGCCACCATCACTAGGGGATTACAGGGCATGCTGTGACACTCTCCGGGGCCTGGTTGGCCAGGCTTATGTTGAAGAGCACATATCCTAACCCTAAGCTACCTGGGTGGCTGCACCATAGAGGCTGCACTGGACATAGGGCTGTGCCCGCAAGGGCTGTGGTCGCGTTTGGGAGCGTTAGGGACGCGTGGAGGACGCAGGGCGCAGACCTCTGCCCGTTTCCGACCAGGATTCGGCCCTCATTCTCAATAGTGGAGCCAGCCACTCCAAAATTGAGGGTGTTAAAGGCAGAAAGCAGCCCTCTCACCCCCAGGGCAAAGAGTGGGAAAGGCTCGTTGCATCAAGAGTCTTTCAAATCTTTCACTTTTGAGAGCAGAGTGTTTACATTTAGGAATCATTAAACAAGCAGCAATATGAAAACATAGAGTAGCAGAGGACAGGAGACTGCCCTATGCATATCAGTACAGCCCAATGACAAAGTCAAAGATTTAACTGACCTGCTTAGCTATTATATTATGGCTGACACCTCACAATGATTATCATCTCTCCGTGAAGCAAAACATCCTCTTAATTGGCTTGAAAGATAGACCTAATGTGCCAAAGGAAGGCAACATGGAAATTCAGACTCCTGCTCTCAGGGGAAGGAGGGTCGACAGCCCAATGGGTTAATGCACCTACTGCAGCCTCCTATGTGTAACCTGCAGGCGACACATTCAGTTGCTGGTGAGATGCTGATACAGGTTTGCTTGCTATGCAGGGGCCGGTGGTCACCTCACAGCACCTCGAGAAGGTGTCCTGTTTGAGTCCCAGTTCAAATATTGTATCAACCATGACCCGTAGATTACACCTTTTCCCCTTGTTTTTTTCCAGTCAATTGGGGCCAGAGAGACAACCTTTTGTATGGGTGTTACCTAGGCCAGTGTGCAGAAAACAAAGGCACAACTGTTAGTAGGAATGCAGGTAATGAAGGGGCATTAGCTGTTGGCTGATCGCACAGGGCAATGCATACCCATTTTCAATTAAAACATTATTTTTTAAATAAAAAGATCATGCCCAGGAGATTGCAGACATTGGATTAGAACTCAGGTCTCCAGCATTCCAAGACCAAGCACTTACCACTTGAGCCACTGGTGGCTGTGCTTCTGAGAGTAGCTTTTGGGCGTATGCCCCTGTGAGCATACCCATTTCAGTTGTGAAACATGTTCACTGGAGCCAAGGAGGATAGAACATCTGGCCCCCCGCTCCACCAAACACCAGCTAACTCCAGTGGCCTAGAGGTTAAGTGCTTGCGTTACAGCGCTGGGGGCCTGGGTTTGAGTCCTGCTTTCGGCACAGAAACGGAATAGTTGGGTAATCAGTTGTGGAGACCCACACTCCTAAAAGATTCAGTGGTTATGTAATGAGTTCCCTGGTAAAGGGAGGGTGGAAGAAAGCACAGATGCAGGACTGTGGAGGTGGGGACAGGGGAGAGGAAGTGCAGGGTAAAAATAAAGGAGGAGGTGGCTCAGGCAAAAAGGGGAGGTAAGGCTGGGTGAAGGGTTCCCTGTGGAAAAGAGGAGGGGGCTGGGTGAGTAGAGGGGGGGTGGGATGAGCAAAGCAGGGGGATGTGGGCCCTGGGTACGGTGTGAGGGGGAGAATACGGCCCTGAATAGTGGAGGGGGGGGGGTGTAAAGGAGGGTCCTAATGTGGGGAAAGGGGCCATTGAGGAGGGGAGAAAAAGGGTTCCCAGTGGAGGATGGAATGCACCGACATTTTTTTCTCATCCGGCACTACCCTTTAGCCTAACCTGTCTCCTCCTTTATACCCTGCACTGCCTGGCTAACTCTATGCTTTCTTCCCCCCTCCCTTCCTTCACCAGGGAACCTATGCCATGCCCTTCTAGACCTACCCTGACTCAGCCAGCCCCACCTCCTCTCCACAGGGACCCCTGCATCTGCCCCTACCTCTCCCTTTAGCCTGCTCTACCTCCTCCTTTAGCCTGCACTCCCTCACTTCCACAGTCCTCACTTCCACTGTCCCACTTCTCTGCTATGTTCCACAGCAACTGTACAAGGAGATTACCCCACTATTCCGTTTAAGTGCCAAAAGCAGGACTCGAACCCACGCCCCCAGTGCTGTAACGCAAGCACTTAATCTCTAGGCCACTGCAGTTAGCTGGTATTTGGTGGAGCTGGGGGGCCAGATGTTCTATCCTCATTTTCTTCAGTGAACATGTTTCACCATGCAAATGAGTATGCTGACAGGGGCATGCAGAAGAAAGATATATACGCCCAAAAGCAACACTTAGAAACACAGCCACCAGTGGCTCAAGTGGTAAGTGCTTGGTCTTGGGATGCTGGAGACCTGAGTTCTAATCCAATGTCTGGAATCTGCTGGGCATGTATTTTTTATTTAAAAAAAAAAATGTTTTCTTTTCAAAATGGGTATGAATTGACCTGTGCGATCAGCCAACAGCTATTGCCCCTTCAATACCTGCATTCCTACTAACAATTGTGCCTTTGTTTTCTGCACTCTGGCCTTGGTAACACCCATCGAAAAGCGTGTCTCTCTGGCCCCCATCTGACTGGAAAAAACGAGGGGAAAAAGTGTAACCTACGGGTCATGGTTGATAAGATATTTGCACAAGGACTCAAACGGGACACCTTCTCGAGGCGCTGTGAGGTGACCCCCGACCCCTGCATAGCAAGCAAACCTGTATCAGCATCTCACCAGCAAATGAATGTGTCGCCTACTGGCTACGCATAGGAGGCTGCAGGAGGTGCATTAACCCATTGGGCTGTCGACCCTCCTTCCTCTGAGGGCAGAAAACTGAATTTCCATGTTGCCTTCCTTTGGCACATTAGATCTTTCTTTCACCCCAATTCAGAGGATGTGTTGCTTCACGGAGAGATGATACTCATTTTGAGGTGTCAGCCTCTAATAGCTAAGCAGGTCAGTTAAATCTTTACCTTTGTCATTGGGGTGTACTGATATGCGCAGGGCAGTCTTCTGTCCTCTACTACTGTAAACTTTGGTATTGCTGCTTGTTCAAGATTTTTAAATGTAAACACTCTGCTCTCAAAAGTGAAAGATTTTAAAGACTCTTGCTGTAGCTAGCCTTTCCCACTCTTTGCCCTGGGGGAGAGAGCAGAGGCGTAGGCAGGGTAGGGCCTGAGGGGCAAGGCCCACCCAAAATCTGTAAATGCCCACTCGGCAGCGCTGCATGGGAATTTACAGATATTGTTGTCAGTGCAGTGGGCCCAACTACATTAGCATCAGGCCCCATTTGCTAGACAATCCTGGCTACGCCTCTGGTGCTTCCCGACTCAACAACCCAATCACCCCTTCAGCTCTTCTTACTCGTCTCACAGCACCTCCCATAAGCGAGGAATGCATCTTTTGTTGGTAGATTTCCTTCATGAGGCTTAGCTAGGCCTGTATTCCTTTTCAAAGGGCTATAGAAGAGAGCAAAAAGGGAGAAGGCATAATGGAGCGGGAAGTAGGTGGAAGACGAGGGGTCAGGGGGGTTGGCAGTAAAAGAAACAGGGCCTGGCCTGGCAGAGAGTTGGAAGTTAGGGAACACATTGAGCATAGGAGGAGGAAAGATGCCTCAGGCATGTAACTCTCTGACTCTTCCCCACCGTGCCTGCAGAAAGAGCCTTCCGATTCCTAGCTCTCCCCTGAATGGATACATTTGCCTGGAGAGGCCAGAACTAATTTCAGTTAGCCAGAGGGTAAACAGGGGCCAGTGAGAGGTGCACGCCCCTTCATTTCACTAGGCTCCTGGGGCTTCTGGGAGGAAAAAAGGCATCAGTATTCCAGCAAGATCATCGTCAACAGGGCCACCATCACTAGGGGATTACAGGGCATGCTGTGACACTCTCCGGGGCCTGGTTGGCCAGGCTTATGTTGAAGAGCACATATCCTAACCCTAAGCTACCTGGGTGGCTGCACCATAGAGGCTGCACTGGACATAGGGCTGTGCCCGCAAGGGCTGTGGTCGCGTTTGGGAGCGTTAGGGACGCGTGGAGGACGCAGGGCGCAGACCTCTGCCCGTTTCCGACCAGGATTCGGCCCTCATTCTCAATAGTGGAGCCAGCCACTCCAAAATTGAGGGTGTTAAAGGCAGAAAGCAGCCCTCTCACCCCCAGGGCAAAGAGTGGGAAAGGCTCGTTGCATCAAGAGTCTTTCAAATCTTTCACTTTTGAGAGCAGAGTGTTTACATTTAGGAATCATTAAACAAGCAGCAATATGAAAACATAGAGTAGCAGAGGACAGGAGACTGCCCTATGCATATCAGTACAGCCCAATGACAAAGTCAAAGATTTAACTGACCTGCTTAGCTATTATATTATGGCTGACACCTCACAATGATTATCATCTCTCCGTGAAGCAAAACATCCTCTTAATTGGCTTGAAAGATAGACCTAATGTGCCAAAGGAAGGCAACATGGAAATTCAGACTCCTGCTCTCAGGGGAAGGAGGGTCGACAGCCCAATGGGTTAATGCACCTACTGCAGCCTCCTATGTGTAACCTGCAGGCGACACATTCAGTTGCTGGTGAGATGCTGATACAGGTTTGCTTGCTATGCAGGGGCCGGTGGTCACCTCACAGCACCTCGAGAAGGTGTCCTGTTTGAGTCCCAGTTCAAATATTGTATCAACCATGACCCGTAGATTACACCTTTTCCCCTTGTTTTTTTCCAGTCAATTGGGGCCAGAGAGACAACCTTTTGTATGGGTGTTACCTAGGCCAGTGTGCAGAAAACAAAGGCACAACTGTTAGTAGGAATGCAGGTAATGAAGGGGCATTAGCTGTTGGCTGATCGCACAGGGCAATGCATACCCATTTTCAATTAAAACATTATTTTTTAAATAAAAAGATCATGCCCAGGAGATTGCAGACATTGGATTAGAACTCAGGTCTCCAGCATTCCAAGACCAAGCACTTACCACTTGAGCCACTGGTGGCTGTGCTTCTGAGAGTAGCTTTTGGGCGTATGCCCCTGTGAGCATACCCATTTCAGTTGTGAAACATGTTCACTGGAGCCAAGGAGGATAGAACATCTGGCCCCCCGCTCCACCAAACACCAGCTAACTCCAGTGGCCTAGAGGTTAAGTGCTTGCGTTACAGCGCTGGGGGCCTGGGTTTGAGTCCTGCTTTCGGCACAGAAACGGAATAGTTGGGTAATCAGTTGTGGAGACCCACACTCCTAAAAGATTCAGTGGTTATGTAATGAGTTCCCTGGTAAAGGGAGGGTGGAAGAAAGCACAGATGCAGGACTGTGGAGGTGGGGACAGGGGAGAGGAAGTGCAGGGTAAAAATAAAGGAGGAGGTGGCTCAGGCAAAAAGGGGAGGTAAGGCTGGGTGAAGGGTTCCCTGTGGAAAAGAGGAGGGGGCTGGGTGAGTAGAGGGGGGGTGGGATGAGCAAAGCAGGGGGATGTGGGCCCTGGGTACGGTGTGAGGGGGAGAATACGGCCCTGAATAGTGGAGGGGGGGGGGGTGTAAAGGAGGGTCCTAATGTGGGGAAAGGGGCCATTGAGGAGGGGAGAAAAAGGGTTCCCAGTGGAGGATGGAATGCACCGACATTTTTTTCTCATCCGGCACTACCCTTTAGCCTAACCTGTCTCCTCCTTTATACCCTGCACTGCCTGGCTAACTCTATGCTTTCTTCCCCCCTCCCTTCCTTCACCAGGGAACCTATGCCATGCCCTTCTAGACCTACCCTGACTCAGCCAGCCCCACCTCCTCTCCACAGGGACCCCTGCATCTGCCCCTACCTCTCCCTTTAGCCTGCTCTACCTCCTCCTTTAGCCTGCACTCCCTCACTTCCACAGTCCTCACTTCCACTGTCCCACTTCTCTGCTATGTTCCACAGCAACTGTACAAGGAGATTACCCCACTATTCCGTTTAAGTGCCGAAAGCAGGACTCGAACCCACGCCCCCAGTGCTGTAACGCAAGCACTTAATCTCTAGGCCACTGCAGTTAGCTGGTATTTGGTGGAGCTGGGGGGCCAGATGTTCTATCCTCATTTTCTTCAGTGAACATGTTTCACCATGCAAATGAGTATGCTGACAGGGGCATGCAGAAGAAAGATATATACGCCCAAAAGCAACACTTAGAAACACAGCCACCAGTGGCTCAAGTGGTAAGTGCTTGGTCTTGGGATGCTGGAGACCTGAGTTCTAATCCAATGTCTGGAATCTGCTGGGCATGTATTTTTTATTTAAAAAAAAAAATGTTTTCTTTTCAAAATGGGTATGAATTGACCTGTGCGATCAGCCAACAGCTATTGCCCCTTCAATACCTGCATTCCTACTAACAATTGTGCCTTTGTTTTCTGCACTCTGGCCTTGGTAACACCCATCGAAAAGCGTGTCTCTCTGGCCCCCATCTGACTGGAAAAAACGAGGGGAAAAAGTGTAACCTACGGGTCATGGTTGATAAGATATTTGCACAAGGACTCAAACGGGACACCTTCTCGAGGCGCTGTGAGGTGACCCCCGACCCCTGCATAGCAAGCAAACCTGTATCAGCATCTCACCAGCAAATGAATGTGTCGCCTACTGGCTACGCATAGGAGGCTGCAGGAGGTGCATTAACCCATTGGGCTGTCGACCCTCCTTCCTCTGAGGGCAGAAAACTGAATTTCCATGTTGCCTTCCTTTGGCACATTAGATCTTTCTTTCACCCCAATTCAGAGGATGTGTTGCTTCACGGAGAGATGATACTCATTTTGAGGTGTCAGCCTCTAATAGCTAAGCAGGTCAGTTAAATCTTTACCTTTGTCATTGGGGTGTACTGATATGCGCAGGGCAGTCTTCTGTCCTCTACTACTGTAAACTTTGGTATTGCTGCTTGTTCAAGATTTTTAAATGTAAACACTCTGCTCTCAAAAGTGAAAGATTTTAAAGACTCTTGCTGTAGCTAGCCTTTCCCACTCTTTGCCCTGGGGGAGAGAGCAGAGGCGTAGGCAGGGTAGGGCCTGAGGGGCAAGGCCCACCCAAAATCTGTAAATGCCCACTCGGCAGCGCTGCATGGGAATTTACAGATATTGTTGTCAGTGCAGTGGGCCCAACTACATTAGCATCAGGCCCCATTTGCTAGACAATCCTGGCTACGCCTCTGGTGCTTCCCGACTCAACAACCCAATCACCCCTTCAGCTCTTCTTACTCGTCTCACAGCACCTCCCATAAGCGAGGAATGCATCTTTTGTTGGTAGATTTCCTTCATGAGGCTTAGCTAGGCCTGTATTCCTTTTCAAAGGGCTATAGAAGAGAGCAAAAAGGGAGAAGGCATAATGGAGCGGGAAGTAGGTGGAAGACGAGGGGTCAGGGGGGTTGGCAGTAAAAGAAACAGGGCCTGGCCTGGCAGAGAGTTGGAAGTTAGGGAACACATTGAGCATAGGAGGAGGAAAGATGCCTCAGGCATGTAACTCTCTGACTCTTCCCCACCGTGCCTGCAGAAAGAGCCTTCCGATTCCTAGCTCTCCCCTGAATGGATACATTTGCCTGGAGAGGCCAGAACTAATTTCAGTTAGCCAGAGGGTAAACAGGGGCCAGTGAGAGGTGCACGCCCCTTCATTTCACTAGGCTCCTGGGGCTTCTGGGAGGAAAAAAGGCATCAGTATTCCAGCAAGATCATCGTCAACAGGGCCACCATCACTAGGGGATTACAGGGCATGCTGTGACACTCTCCGGGGCCTGGTTGGCCAGGCTTATGTTGAAGAGCACATATCCTAACCCTAAGCTACCTGGGTGGCTGCACCATAGAGGCTGCACTGGACATAGGGCTGTGCCCGCAAGGGCTGTGGTCGCGTTTGGGAGCGTTAGGGACGCGTGGAGGACGCAGGGCGCAGACCTCTGCCCGTTTCCGACCAGGATTCGGCCCTCATTCTCAATAGTGGAGCCAGCCACTCCAAAATTGAGGGTGTTAAAGGCAGAAAGCAGCCCTCTCACCCCCAGGGCAAAGAGTGGGAAAGGCTCGTTGCATCAAGAGTCTTTCAAATCTTTCACTTTTGAGAGCAGAGTGTTTACATTTAGGAATCATTAAACAAGCAGCAATATGAAAACATAGAGTAGCAGAGGACAGGAGACTGCCCTATGCATATCAGTACAGCCCAATGACAAAGTCAAAGATTTAACTGACCTGCTTAGCTATTATATTATGGCTGACACCTCACAATGATTATCATCTCTCCGTGAAGCAAAACATCCTCTTAATTGGCTTGAAAGATAGACCTAATGTGCCAAAGGAAGGCAACATGGAAATTCAGACTCCTGCTCTCAGGGGAAGGAGGGTCGACAGCCCAATGGGTTAATGCACCTACTGCAGCCTCCTATGTGTAACCTGCAGGCGACACATTCAGTTGCTGGTGAGATGCTGATACAGGTTTGCTTGCTATGCAGGGGCCGGTGGTCACCTCACAGCACCTCGAGAAGGTGTCCTGTTTGAGTCCCAGTTCAAATATTGTATCAACCATGACCCGTAGATTACACCTTTTCCCCTTGTTTTTTTCCAGTCAATTGGGGCCAGAGAGACAACCTTTTGTATGGGTGTTACCTAGGCCAGTGTGCAGAAAACAAAGGCACAACTGTTAGTAGGAATGCAGGTAATGAAGGGGCATTAGCTGTTGGCTGATCGCACAGGGCAATGCATACCCATTTTCAATTAAAACATTATTTTTTAAATAAAAAGATCATGCCCAGGAGATTGCAGACATTGGATTAGAACTCAGGTCTCCAGCATTCCAAGACCAAGCACTTACCACTTGAGCCACTGGTGGCTGTGCTTCTGAGAGTAGCTTTTGGGCGTATGCCCCTGTGAGCATACCCATTTCAGTTGTGAAACATGTTCACTGGAGCCAAGGAGGATAGAACATCTGGCCCCCCGCTCCACCAAACACCAGCTAACTCCAGTGGCCTAGAGGTTAAGTGCTTGCGTTACAGCGCTGGGGGCCTGGGTTTGAGTCCTGCTTTCGGCACAGAAACTGAATAGTTGGGTAATCAGTTGTGGAGACCCACACTCCTAAAAGATTCAGTGGTTATGTAATGAGTTCCCTGGTAAAGGGAGGGTGGAAGAAAGCACAGATGCAGGACTGTGGAGGTGGGGACAGGGGAGAGGAAGTGCAGGGTAAAAATAAAGGAGGAGGTGGCTCAGGCAAAAAGGGGAGGTAAGGCTGGGTGAAGGGTTCCCTGTGGAAAAGAGGAGGGGGCTGGGTGAGTAGAGGGGGGGTGGGATGAGCAAAGCAGGGGAATGTGGGCCCTGGGTACGGTGTGAGGGGGAGAATACGGCCCTGAATAGTGGAGGGGGGGGGGTGTAAAGGAGGGTCCTAATGTGGGGAAAGGGGCCATTGAGGAGGGGAGAAAAAGGGTTCCCAGTGGAGGATGGAATGCACCGACATTTTTTTCTCATCCGGCACTACCCTTTAGCCTAACCTGTCTCCTCCTTTATACCCTGCACTGCCTGGCTAACTCTATGCTTTCTTCCCCCCTCCCTTCCTTCACCAGGGAACCTATGCCATGCCCTTCTAGACCTACCCTGACTCAGCCAGCCCCACCTCCTCTCCACAGGGACCCCTGCATCTGCCCCTACCTCTCCCTTTAGCCTGCTCTACCTCCTCCTTTAGCCTGCACTCCCTCACTTCCACAGTCCTCACTTCCACTGTCCCACTTCTCTGCTATGTTCCACAGCAACTGTACAAGGAGATTACCCCACTATTCCGTTTAAGTGCCGAAAGCAGGACTCGAACCCACGCCCCCAGTGCTGTAACGCAAGCACTTAATCTCTAGGCCACTGCAGTTAGCTGGTATTTGGTGGAGCTGGGGGGCCAGATGTTCTATCCTCATTTTCTTCAGTGAACATGTTTCACCATGCAAATGAGTATGCTGACAGGGGCATGCAGAAGAAAGATATATACGCCCAAAAGCAACACTTAGAAACACAGCCACCAGTGGCTCAAGTGGTAAGTGCTTGGTCTTGGGATGCTGGAGACCTGAGTTCTAATCCAATGTCTGGAATCTGCTGGGCATGTATTTTTTATTTAAAAAAAAAAATGTTTTCTTTTCAAAATGGGTATGAATTGACCTGTGCGATCAGCCAACAGCTATTGCCCCTTCAATACCTGCATTCCTACTAACAATTGTGCCTTTGTTTTCTGCACTCTGGCCTTGGTAACACCCATCGAAAAGCGTGTCTCTCTGGCCCCCATCTGACTGGAAAAAACGAGGGGAAAAAGTGTAACCTACGGGTCATGGTTGATAAGATATTTGCACAAGGACTCAAACGGGACACCTTCTCGAGGCGCTGTGAGGTGACCCCCGACCCCTGCATAGCAAGCAAACCTGTATCAGCATCTCACCAGCAAATGAATGTGTCGCCTACTGGCTACGCATAGGAGGCTGCAGGAGGTGCATTAACCCATTGGGCTGTCGACCCTCCTTCCTCTGAGGGCAGAAAACTGAATTTCCATGTTGCCTTCCTTTGGCACATTAGATCTTTCTTTCACCCCAATTCAGAGGATGTGTTGCTTCACGGAGAGATGATACTCATTTTGAGGTGTCAGCCTCTAATAGCTAAGCAGGTCAGTTAAATCTTTACCTTTGTCATTGGGGTGTACTGATATGCGCAGGGCAGTCTTCTGTCCTCTACTACTGTAAACTTTGGTATTGCTGCTTGTTCAAGATTTTTAAATGTAAACACTCTGCTCTCAAAAGTGAAAGATTTTAAAGACTCTTGCTGTAGCTAGCCTTTCCCACTCTTTGCCCTGGGGGAGAGAGCAGAGGCGTAGGCAGGGTAGGGCCTGAGGGGCAAGGCCCACCCAAAATCTGTAAATGCCCACTCGGCAGCGCTGCATGGGAATTTACAGATATTGTTGTCAGTGCAGTGGGCCCAACTACATTAGCATCAGGCCCCATTTGCTAGACAATCCTGGCTACGCCTCTGGTGCTTCCCGACTCAACAACCCAATCACCCCTTCAGCTCTTCTTACTCGTCTCACAGCACCTCCCATAAGCGAGGAATGCATCTTTTGTTGGTAGATTTCCTTCATGAGGCTTAGCTAGGCCTGTATTCCTTTTCAAAGGGCTATAGAAGAGAGCAAAAAGGGAGAAGGCATAATGGAGCGGGAAGTAGGTGGAAGACGAGGGGTCAGGGGGGTTGGCAGTAAAAGAAACAGGGCCTGGCCTGGCAGAGAGTTGGAAGTTAGGGAACACATTGAGCATAGGAGGAGGAAAGATGCCTCAGGCATGTAACTCTCTGACTCTTCCCCACCGTGCCTGCAGAAAGAGCCTTCCGATTCCTAGCTCTCCCCTGAATGGATACATTTGCCTGGAGAGGCCAGAACTAATTTCAGTTAGCCAGAGGGTAAACAGGGGCCAGTGAGAGGTGCACGCCCCTTCATTTCACTAGGCTCCTGGGGCTTCTGGGAGGAAAAAAGGCATCAGTATTCCAGCAAGATCATCGTCAACAGGGCCACCATCACTAGGGGATTACAGGGCATGCTGTGACACTCTCCGGGGCCTGGTTGGCCAGGCTTATGTTGAAGAGCACATATCCTAACCCTAAGCTACCTGGGTGGCTGCACCATAGAGGCTGCACTGGACATAGGGCTGTGCCCGCAAGGGCTGTGGTCGCGTTTGGGAGCGTTAGGGACGCGTGGAGGACGCAGGGCGCAGACCTCTGCCCGTTTCCGACCAGGATTCGGCCCTCATTCTCAATAGTGGAGCCAGCCACTCCAAAATTGAGGGTGTTAAAGGCAGAAAGCAGCCCTCTCACCCCCAGGGCAAAGAGTGGGAAAGGCTCGTTGCATCAAGAGTCTTTCAAATCTTTCACTTTTGAGAGCAGAGTGTTTACATTTAGGAATCATTAAACAAGCAGCAATATGAAAACATAGAGTAGCAGAGGACAGGAGACTGCCCTATGCATATCAGTACAGCCCAATGACAAAGTCAAAGATTTAACTGACCTGCTTAGCTATTATATTATGGCTGACACCTCACAATGATTATCATCTCTCCGTGAAGCAAAACATCCTCTTAATTGGCTTGAAAGATAGACCTAATGTGCCAAAGGAAGGCAACATGGAAATTCAGACTCCTGCTCTCAGGGGAAGGAGGGTCGACAGCCCAATGGGTTAATGCACCTACTGCAGCCTCCTATGTGTAACCTGCAGGCGACACATTCAGTTGCTGGTGAGATGCTGATACAGGTTTGCTTGCTATGCAGGGGCCGGTGGTCACCTCACAGCACCTCGAGAAGGTGTCCTGTTTGAGTCCCAGTTCAAATATTGTATCAACCATGACCCGTAGATTACACCTTTTCCCCTTGTTTTTTTCCAGTCAATTGGGGCCAGAGAGACAACCTTTTGTATGGGTGTTACCTAGGCCAGTGTGCAGAAAACAAAGGCACAACTGTTAGTAGGAATGCAGGTAATGAAGGGGCATTAGCTGTTGGCTGATCGCACAGGGCAATGCATACCCATTTTCAATTAAAACATTATTTTTTAAATAAAAAGATCATGCCCAGGAGATTGCAGACATTGGATTAGAACTCAGGTCTCCAGCATTCCAAGACCAAGCACTTACCACTTGAGCCACTGGTGGCTGTGCTTCTGAGAGTAGCTTTTGGGCGTATGCCCCTGTGAGCATACCCATTTCAGTTGTGAAACATGTTCACTGGAGCCAAGGAGGATAGAACATCTGGCCCCCCGCTCCACCAAACACCAGCTAACTCCAGTGGCCTAGAGGTTAAGTGCTTGCGTTACAGCGCTGGGGGCCTGGGTTTGAGTCCTGCTTTCGGCACAGAAACGGAATAGTTGGGTAATCAGTTGTGGAGACCCACACTCCTAAAAGATTCAGTGGTTATGTAATGAGTTCCCTGGTAAAGGGAGGGTGGAAGAAAGCACAGATGCAGGACTGTGGAGGTGGGGACAGGGGAGAGGAAGTGCAGGGTAAAAATAAAGGAGGAGGTGGCTCAGGCAAAAAGGGGAGGTAAGGCTGGGTGAAGGGTTCCCTGTGGAAAAGAGGAGGGGGCTGGGTGAGTAGAGGGGGGGTGGGATGAGCAAAGCAGGGGGATGTGGGCCCTGGGTACGGTGTGAGGGGGAGAATACGGCCCTGAATAGTGGAGGGGGGGGGGGTGTAAAGGAGGGTCCTAATGTGGGGAAAGGGGCCATTGAGGAGGGGAGAAAAAGGGTTCCCAGTGGAGGATGGAATGCACCGACATTTTTTTCTCATCCGGCACTACCCTTTAGCCTAACCTGTCTCCTCCTTTATACCCTGCACTGCCTGGCTAACTCTATGCTTTCTTCCCCCCTCCCTTCCTTCACCAGGGAACCTATGCCATGCCCTTCTAGACCTACCCTGACTCAGCCAGCCCCACCTCCTCTCCACAGGGACCCCTGCATCTGCCCCTACCTCTCCCTTTAGCCTGCTCTACCTCCTCCTTTAGCCTGCACTCCCTCACTTCCACAGTCCTCACTTCCACTGTCCCACTTCTCTGCTATGTTCCACAGCAACTGTACAAGGAGATTACCCCACTATTCCGTTTAAGTGCCGAAAGCAGGACTCGAACCCACGCCCCCAGTGCTGTAACGCAAGCACTTAATCTCTAGGCCACTGCAGTTAGCTGGTATTTGGTGGAGCTGGGGGGCCAGATGTTCTATCCTCATTTTCTTCAGTGAACATGTTTCACCATGCAAATGAGTATGCTGACAGGGGCATGCAGAAGAAAGATATATACGCCCAAAAGCAACACTTAGAAACACAGCCACCAGTGGCTCAAGTGGTAAGTGCTTGGTCTTGGGATGCTGGAGACCTGAGTTCTAATCCAATGTCTGGAATCTGCTGGGCATGTATTTTTTATTTAAAAAAAAAAATGTTTTCTTTTCAAAATGGGTATGAATTGACCTGTGCGATCAGCCAACAGCTATTGCCCCTTCAATACCTGCATTCCTACTAACAATTGTGCCTTTGTTTTCTGCACTCTGGCCTTGGTAACACCCATCGAAAAGCGTGTCTCTCTGGCCCCCATCTGACTGGAAAAAACGAGGGGAAAAAGTGTAACCTACGGGTCATGGTTGATAAGATATTTGCACAAGGACTCAAACGGGACACCTTCTCGAGGCGCTGTGAGGTGACCCCCGACCCCTGCATAGCAAGCAAACCTGTATCAGCATCTCACCAGCAAATGAATGTGTCGCCTACTGGCTACGCATAGGAGGCTGCAGGAGGTGCATTAACCCATTGGGCTGTCGACCCTCCTTCCTCTGAGGGCAGAAAACTGAATTTCCATGTTGCCTTCCTTTGGCACATTAGATCTTTCTTTCACCCCAATTCAGAGGATGTGTTGCTTCACGGAGAGATGATACTCATTTTGAGGTGTCAGCCTCTAATAGCTAAGCAGGTCAGTTAAATCTTTACCTTTGTCATTGGGGTGTACTGATATGCGCAGGGCAGTCTTCTGTCCTCTACTACTGTAAACTTTGGTATTGCTGCTTGTTCAAGATTTTTAAATGTAAACACTCTGCTCTCAAAAGTGAAAGATTTTAAAGACTCTTGCTGTAGCTAGCCTTTCCCACTCTTTGCCCTGGGGGAGAGAGCAGAGGCGTAGGCAGGGTAGGGCCTGAGGGGCAAGGCCCACCCAAAATCTGTAAATGCCCACTCGGCAGCGCTGCATGGGAATTTACAGATATTGTTGTCAGTGCAGTGGGCCCAACTACATTAGCATCAGGCCCCATTTGCTAGACAATCCTGGCTACGCCTCTGGTGCTTCCCGACTCAACAACCCAATCACCCCTTCAGCTCTTCTTACTCGTCTCACAGCACCTCCCATAAGCGAGGAATGCATCTTTTGTTGGTAGATTTCCTTCATGAGGCTTAGCTAGGCCTGTATTCCTTTTCAAAGGGCTATAGAAGAGAGCAAAAAGGGAGAAGGCATAATGGAGCGGGAAGTAGGTGGAAGACGAGGGGTCAGGGGGGTTGGCAGTAAAAGAAACAGGGCCTGGCCTGGCAGAGAGTTGGAAGTTAGGGAACACATTGAGCATAGGAGGAGGAAAGATGCCTCAGGCATGTAACTCTCTGACTCTTCCCCACCGTGCCTGCAGAAAGAGCCTTCCGATTCCTAGCTCTCCCCTGAATGGATACATTTGCCTGGAGAGGCCAGAACTAATTTCAGTTAGCCAGAGGGTAAACAGGGGCCAGTGAGAGGTGCACGCCCCTTCATTTCACTAGGCTCCTGGGGCTTCTGGGAGGAAAAAAGGCATCAGTATTCCAGCAAGATCATCGTCAACAGGGCCACCATCACTAGGGGATTACAGGGCATGCTGTGACACTCTCCGGGGCCTGGTTGGCCAGGCTTATGTTGAAGAGCACATATCCTAACCCTAAGCTACCTGGGTGGCTGCACCATAGAGGCTGCACTGGACATAGGGCTGTGCCCGCAAGGGCTGTGGTCGCGTTTGGGAGCGTTAGGGACGCGTGGAGGACGCAGGGCGCAGACCTCTGCCCGTTTCCGACCAGGATTCGGCCCTCATTCTCAATAGTGGAGCCAGCCACTCCAAAATTGAGGGTGTTAAAGGCAGAAAGCAGCCCTCTCACCCCCAGGGCAAAGAGTGGGAAAGGCTCGTTGCATCAAGAGTCTTTCAAATCTTTCACTTTTGAGAGCAGAGTGTTTACATTTAGGAATCATTAAACAAGCAGCAATATGAAAACATAGAGTAGCAGAGGACAGGAGACTGCCCTATGCATATCAGTACAGCCCAATGACAAAGTCAAAGATTTAACTGACCTGCTTAGCTATTATATTATGGCTGACACCTCACAATGATTATCATCTCTCCGTGAAGCAAAACATCCTCTTAATTGGCTTGAAAGATAGACCTAATGTGCCAAAGGAAGGCAACATGGAAATTCAGACTCCTGCTCTCAGGGGAAGGAGGGTCGACAGCCCAATGGGTTAATGCACCTACTGCAGCCTCCTATGTGTAACCTGCAGGCGACACATTCAGTTGCTGGTGAGATGCTGATACAGGTTTGCTTGCTATGCAGGGGCCGGTGGTCACCTCACAGCACCTCGAGAAGGTGTCCTGTTTGAGTCCCAGTTCAAATATTGTATCAACCATGACCCGTAGATTACACCTTTTCCCCTTGTTTTTTTCCAGTCAATTGGGGCCAGAGAGACAACCTTTTGTATGGGTGTTACCTAGGCCAGTGTGCAGAAAACAAAGGCACAACTGTTAGTAGGAATGCAGGTAATGAAGGGGCATTAGCTGTTGGCTGATCGCACAGGGCAATGCATACCCATTTTCAATTAAAACATTATTTTTTAAATAAAAAGATCATGCCCAGGAGATTGCAGACATTGGATTAGAACTCAGGTCTCCAGCATTCCAAGACCAAGCACTTACCACTTGAGCCACTGGTGGCTGTGCTTCTGAGAGTAGCTTTTGGGCGTATGCCCCTGTGAGCATACCCATTTCAGTTGTGAAACATGTTCACTGGAGCCAAGGAGGATAGAACATCTGGCCCCCCGCTCCACCAAACACCAGCTAACTCCAGTGGCCTAGAGGTTAAGTGCTTGCGTTACAGCGCTGGGGGCCTGGGTTTGAGTCCTGCTTTCGGCACAGAAACTGAATAGTTGGGTAATCAGTTGTGGAGACCCACACTCCTAAAAGATTCAGTGGTTATGTAATGAGTTCCCTGGTAAAGGGAGGGTGGAAGAAAGCACAGATGCAGGACTGTGGAGGTGGGGACAGGGGAGAGGAAGTGCAGGGTAAAAATAAAGGAGGAGGTGGCTCAGGCAAAAAGGGGAGGTAAGGCTGGGTGAAGGGTTCCCTGTGGAAAAGAGGAGGGGGCTGGGTGAGTAGAGGGGGGGTGGGATGAGCAAAGCAGGGGAATGTGGGCCCTGGGTACGGTGTGAGGGGGAGAATACGGCCCTGAATAGTGGAGGGGGGGGGGTGTAAAGGAGGGTCCTAATGTGGGGAAAGGGGCCATTGAGGAGGGGAGAAAAAGGGTTCCCAGTGGAGGATGGAATGCACCGACATTTTTTTCTCATCCGGCACTACCCTTTAGCCTAACCTGTCTCCTCCTTTATACCCTGCACTGCCTGGCTAACTCTATGCTTTCTTCCCCCCTCCCTTCCTTCACCAGGGAACCTATGCCATGCCCTTCTAGACCTACCCTGACTCAGCCAGCCCCACCTCCTCTCCACAGGGACCCCTGCATCTGCCCCTACCTCTCCCTTTAGCCTGCTCTACCTCCTCCTTTAGCCTGCACTCCCTCACTTCCACAGTCCTCACTTCCACTGTCCCACTTCTCTGCTATGTTCCACAGCAACTGTACAAGGAGATTACCCCACTATTCCGTTTAAGTGCCGAAAGCAGGACTCGAACCCACGCCCCCAGTGCTGTAACGCAAGCACTTAATCTCTAGGCCACTGCAGTTAGCTGGTATTTGGTGGAGCTGGGGGGCCAGATGTTCTATCCTCATTTTCTTCAGTGAACATGTTTCACCATGCAAATGAGTATGCTGACAGGGGCATGCAGAAGAAAGATATATACGCCCAAAAGCAACACTTAGAAACACAGCCACCAGTGGCTCAAGTGGTAAGTGCTTGGTCTTGGGATGCTGGAGACCTGAGTTCTAATCCAATGTCTGGAATCTGCTGGGCATGTATTTTTTATTTAAAAAAAAAAATGTTTTCTTTTCAAAATGGGTATGAATTGACCTGTGCGATCAGCCAACAGCTATTGCCCCTTCAATACCTGCATTCCTACTAACAATTGTGCCTTTGTTTTCTGCACTCTGGCCTTGGTAACACCCATCGAAAAGCGTGTCTCTCTGGCCCCCATCTGACTGGAAAAAACGAGGGGAAAAAGTGTAACCTACGGGTCATGGTTGATAAGATATTTGCACAAGGACTCAAACGGGACACCTTCTCGAGGCGCTGTGAGGTGACCCCCGACCCCTGCATAGCAAGCAAACCTGTATCAGCATCTCACCAGCAAATGAATGTGTCGCCTACTGGCTACGCATAGGAGGCTGCAGGAGGTGCATTAACCCATTGGGCTGTCGACCCTCCTTCCTCTGAGGGCAGAAAACTGAATTTCCATGTTGCCTTCCTTTGGCACATTAGATCTTTCTTTCACCCCAATTCAGAGGATGTGTTGCTTCACGGAGAGATGATACTCATTTTGAGGTGTCAGCCTCTAATAGCTAAGCAGGTCAGTTAAATCTTTACCTTTGTCATTGGGGTGTACTGATATGCGCAGGGCAGTCTTCTGTCCTCTACTACTGTAAACTTTGGTATTGCTGCTTGTTCAAGATTTTTAAATGTAAACACTCTGCTCTCAAAAGTGAAAGATTTTAAAGACTCTTGCTGTAGCTAGCCTTTCCCACTCTTTGCCCTGGGGGAGAGAGCAGAGGCGTAGGCAGGGTAGGGCCTGAGGGGCAAGGCCCACCCAAAATCTGTAAATGCCCACTCGGCAGCGCTGCATGGGAATTTACAGATATTGTTGTCAGTGCAGTGGGCCCAACTACATTAGCATCAGGCCCCATTTGCTAGACAATCCTGGCTACGCCTCTGGTGCTTCCCGACTCAACAACCCAATCACCCCTTCAGCTCTTCTTACTCGTCTCACAGCACCTCCCATAAGCGAGGAATGCATCTTTTGTTGGTAGATTTCCTTCATGAGGCTTAGCTAGGCCTGTATTCCTTTTCAAAGGGCTATAGAAGAGAGCAAAAAGGGAGAAGGCATAATGGAGCGGGAAGTAGGTGGAAGACGAGGGGTCAGGGGGGTTGGCAGTAAAAGAAACAGGGCCTGGCCTGGCAGAGAGTTGGAAGTTAGGGAACACATTGAGCATAGGAGGAGGAAAGATGCCTCAGGCATGTAACTCTCTGACTCTTCCCCACCGTGCCTGCAGAAAGAGCCTTCCGATTCCTAGCTCTCCCCTGAATGGATACATTTGCCTGGAGAGGCCAGAACTAATTTCAGTTAGCCAGAGGGTAAACAGGGGCCAGTGAGAGGTGCACGCCCCTTCATTTCACTAGGCTCCTGGGGCTTCTGGGAGGAAAAAAGGCATCAGTATTCCAGCAAGATCATCGTCAACAGGGCCACCATCACTAGGGGATTACAGGGCATGCTGTGACACTCTCCGGGGCCTGGTTGGCCAGGCTTATGTTGAAGAGCACATATCCTAACCCTAAGCTACCTGGGTGGCTGCACCATCGAGGCTGCACTGGACATAGGGCTGTGCCCGCAAGGGCTGTGGTCGCGTTTGGGAGCGTTAGGGACGCGTGGAGGACGCAGGGCGCAGACCTCTGCCCGTTTCCGACCAGGATTCGGCCCTCATTCTCAATAGTGGAGCCAGCCACTCCAAAATTGAGGGTGTTAAAGGCAGAAAGCAGCCCTCTCACCCCCAGGGCAAAGAGTGGGAAAGGCTCGTTGCATCAAGAGTCTTTCAAATCTTTCACTTTTGAGAGCAGAGTGTTTACATTTAGGAATCATTAAACAAGCAGCAATATGAAAACATAGAGTAGCAGAGGACAGGAGACTGCCCTATGCATATCAGTACAGCCCAATGACAAAGTCAAAGATTTAACTGACCTGCTTAGCTATTATATTATGGCTGACACCTCACAATGATTATCATCTCTCCGTGAAGCAAAACATCCTCTTAATTGGCTTGAAAGATAGACCTAATGTGCCAAAGGAAGGCAACATGGAAATTCAGACTCCTGCTCTCAGGGGAAGGAGGGTCGACAGCCCAATGGGTTAATGCACCTACTGCAGCCTCCTATGTGTAACCTGCAGGCGACACATTCAGTTGCTGGTGAGATGCTGATACAGGTTTGCTTGCTATGCAGGGGCCGGTGGTCACCTCACAGCACCTCGAGAAGGTGTCCTGTTTGAGTCCCAGTTCAAATATTGTATCAACCATGACCCGTAGATTACACCTTTTCCCCTTGTTTTTTTCCAGTCAATTGGGGCCAGAGAGACAACCTTTTGTATGGGTGTTACCTAGGCCAGTGTGCAGAAAACAAAGGCACAACTGTTAGTAGGAATGCAGGTAATGAAGGGGCATTAGCTGTTGGCTGATCGCACAGGGCAATGCATACCCATTTTCAATTAAAACATTATTTTTTAAATAAAAAGATCATGCCCAGGAGATTGCAGACATTGGATTAGAACTCAGGTCTCCAGCATTCCAAGACCAAGCACTTACCACTTGAGCCACTGGTGGCTGTGCTTCTGAGAGTAGCTTTTGGGCGTATGCCCCTGTGAGCATACCCATTTCAGTTGTGAAACATGTTCACTGGAGCCAAGGAGGATAGAACATCTGGCCCCCCGCTCCACCAAACACCAGCTAACTCCAGTGGCCTAGAGGTTAAGTGCTTGCGTTACAGCGCTGGGGGCCTGGGTTTGAGTCCTGCTTTCGGCACAGAAACGGAATAGTTGGGTAATCAGTTGTGGAGACCCACACTCCTAAAAGATTCAGTGGTTATGTAATGAGTTCCCTGGTAAAGGGAGGGTGGAAGAAAGCACAGATGCAGGACTGTGGAGGTGGGGACAGGGGAGAGGAAGTGCAGGGTAAAAATAAAGGAGGAGGTGGCTCAGGCAAAAAGGGGAGGTAAGGCTGGGTGAAGGGTTCCCTGTGGAAAAGAGGAGGGGGCTGGGTGAGTAGAGGGGGGGTGGGATGAGCAAAGCAGGGGGATGTGGGCCCTGGGTACGGTGTGAGGGGGAGAATACGGCCCTGAATAGTGGAGGGGGGGGGGGTGTAAAGGAGGGTCCTAATGTGGGGAAAGGGGCCATTGAGGAGGGGAGAAAAAGGGTTCCCAGTGGAGGATGGAATGCACCGACATTTTTTTCTCATCCGGCACTACCCTTTAGCCTAACCTGTCTCCTCCTTTATACCCTGCACTGCCTGGCTAACTCTATGCTTTCTTCCCCCCTCCCTTCCTTCACCAGGGAACCTATGCCATGCCCTTCTAGACCTACCCTGACTCAGCCAGCCCCACCTCCTCTCCACAGGGACCCCTGCATCTGCCCCTACCTCTCCCTTTAGCCTGCTCTACCTCCTCCTTTAGCCTGCACTCCCTCACTTCCACAGTCCTCACTTCCACTGTCCCACTTCTCTGCTATGTTCCACAGCAACTGTACAAGGAGATTACCCCACTATTCCGTTTAAGTGCCGAAAGCAGGACTCGAACCCACGCCCCCAGTGCTGTAACGCAAGCACTTAATCTCTAGGCCACTGCAGTTAGCTGGTATTTGGTGGAGCTGGGGGGCCAGATGTTCTATCCTCATTTTCTTCAGTGAACATGTTTCACCATGCAAATGAGTATGCTGACAGGGGCATGCAGAAGAAAGATATATACGCCCAAAAGCAACACTTAGAAACACAGCCACCAGTGGCTCAAGTGGTAAGTGCTTGGTCTTGGGATGCTGGAGACCTGAGTTCTAATCCAATGTCTGGAATCTGCTGGGCATGTATTTTTTATTTAAAAAAAAAAATGTTTTCTTTTCAAAATGGGTATGAATTGACCTGTGCGATCAGCCAACAGCTATTGCCCCTTCAATACCTGCATTCCTACTAACAATTGTGCCTTTGTTTTCTGCACTCTGGCCTTGGTAACACCCATCGAAAAGCGTGTCTCTCTGGCCCCCATCTGACTGGAAAAAACGAGGGGAAAAAGTGTAACCTACGGGTCATGGTTGATAAGATATTTGCACAAGGACTCAAACGGGACACCTTCTCGAGGCGCTGTGAGGTGACCCCCGACCCCTGCATAGCAAGCAAACCTGTATCAGCATCTCACCAGCAAATGAATGTGTCGCCTACTGGCTACGCATAGGAGGCTGCAGGAGGTGCATTAACCCATTGGGCTGTCGACCCTCCTTCCTCTGAGGGCAGAAAACTGAATTTCCATGTTGCCTTCCTTTGGCACATTAGATCTTTCTTTCACCCCAATTCAGAGGATGTGTTGCTTCACGGAGAGATGATACTCATTTTGAGGTGTCAGCCTCTAATAGCTAAGCAGGTCAGTTAAATCTTTACCTTTGTCATTGGGGTGTACTGATATGCGCAGGGCAGTCTTCTGTCCTCTACTACTGTAAACTTTGGTATTGCTGCTTGTTCAAGATTTTTAAATGTAAACACTCTGCTCTCAAAAGTGAAAGATTTTAAAGACTCTTGCTGTAGCTAGCCTTTCCCACTCTTTGCCCTGGGGGAGAGAGCAGAGGCGTAGGCAGGGTAGGGCCTGAGGGGCAAGGCCCACCCAAAATCTGTAAATGCCCACTCGGCAGCGCTGCATGGGAATTTACAGATATTGTTGTCAGTGCAGTGGGCCCAACTACATTAGCATCAGGCCCCATTTGCTAGACAATCCTGGCTACGCCTCTGGTGCTTCCCGACTCAACAACCCAATCACCCCTTCAGCTCTTCTTACTCGTCTCACAGCACCTCCCATAAGCGAGGAATGCATCTTTTGTTGGTAGATTTCCTTCATGAGGCTTAGCTAGGCCTGTATTCCTTTTCAAAGGGCTATAGAAGAGAGCAAAAAGGGAGAAGGCATAATGGAGCGGGAAGTAGGTGGAAGACGAGGGGTCAGGGGGGTTGGCAGTAAAAGAAACAGGGCCTGGCCTGGCAGAGAGTTGGAAGTTAGGGAACACATTGAGCATAGGAGGAGGAAAGATGCCTCAGGCATGTAACTCTCTGACTCTTCCCCACCGTGCCTGCAGAAAGAGCCTTCCGATTCCTAGCTCTCCCCTGAATGGATACATTTGCCTGGAGAGGCCAGAACTAATTTCAGTTAGCCAGAGGGTAAACAGGGGCCAGTGAGAGGTGCACGCCCCTTCATTTCACTAGGCTCCTGGGGCTTCTGGGAGGAAAAAAGGCATCAGTATTCCAGCAAGATCATCGTCAACAGGGCCACCATCACTAGGGGATTACAGGGCATGCTGTGACACTCTCCGGGGCCTGGTTGGCCAGGCTTATGTTGAAGAGCACATATCCTAACCCTAAGCTACCTGGGTGGCTGCACCATAGAGGCTGCACTGGACATAGGGCTGTGCCCGCAAGGGCTGTGGTCGCGTTTGGGAGCGTTAGGGACGCGTGGAGGACGCAGGGCGCAGACCTCTGCCCGTTTCCGACCAGGATTCGGCCCTCATTCTCAATAGTGGAGCCAGCCACTCCAAAATTGAGGGTGTTAAAGGCAGAAAGCAGCCCTCTCACCCCCAGGGCAAAGAGTGGGAAAGGCTCGTTGCATCAAGAGTCTTTCAAATCTTTCACTTTTGAGAGCAGAGTGTTTACATTTAGGAATCATTAAACAAGCAGCAATATGAAAACATAGAGTAGCAGAGGACAGGAGACTGCCCTATGCATATCAGTACAGCCCAATGACAAAGTCAAAGATTTAACTGACCTGCTTAGCTATTATATTATGGCTGACACCTCACAATGATTATCATCTCTCCGTGAAGCAAAACATCCTCTTAATTGGCTTGAAAGATAGACCTAATGTGCCAAAGGAAGGCAACATGGAAATTCAGACTCCTGCTCTCAGGGGAAGGAGGGTCGACAGCCCAATGGGTTAATGCACCTACTGCAGCCTCCTATGTGTAACCTGCAGGCGACACATTCAGTTGCTGGTGAGATGCTGATACAGGTTTGCTTGCTATGCAGGGGCCGGTGGTCACCTCACAGCACCTCGAGAAGGTGTCCTGTTTGAGTCCCAGTTCAAATATTGTATCAACCATGACCCGTAGATTACACCTTTTCCCCTTGTTTTTTTCCAGTCAATTGGGGCCAGAGAGACAACCTTTTGTATGGGTGTTACCTAGGCCAGTGTGCAGAAAACAAAGGCACAACTGTTAGTAGGAATGCAGGTAATGAAGGGGCATTAGCTGTTGGCTGATCGCACAGGGCAATGCATACCCATTTTCAATTAAAACATTATTTTTTAAATAAAAAGATCATGCCCAGGAGATTGCAGACATTGGATTAGAACTCAGGTCTCCAGCATTCCAAGACCAAGCACTTACCACTTGAGCCACTGGTGGCTGTGCTTCTGAGAGTAGCTTTTGGGCGTATGCCCCTGTGAGCATACCCATTTCAGTTGTGAAACATGTTCACTGGAGCCAAGGAGGATAGAACATCTGGCCCCCCGCTCCACCAAACACCAGCTAACTCCAGTGGCCTAGAGGTTAAGTGCTTGCGTTACAGCGCTGGGGGCCTGGGTTTGAGTCCTGCTTTCGGCACAGAAACTGAATAGTTGGGTAATCAGTTGTGGAGACCCACACTCCTAAAAGATTCAGTGGTTATGTAATGAGTTCCCTGGTAAAGGGAGGGTGGAAGAAAGCACAGATGCAGGACTGTGGAGGTGGGGACAGGGGAGAGGAAGTGCAGGGTAAAAATAAAGGAGGAGGTGGCTCAGGCAAAAAGGGGAGGTAAGGCTGGGTGAAGGGTTCCCTGTGGAAAAGAGGAGGGGGCTGGGTGAGTAGAGGGGGGGTGGGATGAGCAAAGCAGGGGAATGTGGGCCCTGGGTACGGTGTGAGGGGGAGAATACGGCCCTGAATAGTGGAGGGGGGGGGGTGTAAAGGAGGGTCCTAATGTGGGGAAAGGGGCCATTGAGGAGGGGAGAAAAAGGGTTCCCAGTGGAGGATGGAATGCACCGACATTTTTTTCTCATCCGGCACTACCCTTTAGCCTAACCTGTCTCCTCCTTTATACCCTGCACTGCCTGGCTAACTCTATGCTTTCTTCCCCCCTCCCTTCCTTCACCAGGGAACCTATGCCATGCCCTTCTAGACCTACCCTGACTCAGCCAGCCCCACCTCCTCTCCACAGGGACCCCTGCATCTGCCCCTACCTCTCCCTTTAGCCTGCTCTACCTCCTCCTTTAGCCTGCACTCCCTCACTTCCACAGTCCTCACTTCCACTGTCCCACTTCTCTGCTATGTTCCACAGCAACTGTACAAGGAGATTACCCCACTATTCCGTTTAAGTGCCGAAAGCAGGACTCGAACCCACGCCCCCAGTGCTGTAACGCAAGCACTTAATCTCTAGGCCACTGCAGTTAGCTGGTATTTGGTGGAGCTGGGGGGCCAGATGTTCTATCCTCATTTTCTTCAGTGAACATGTTTCACCATGCAAATGAGTATGCTGACAGGGGCATGCAGAAGAAAGATATATACGCCCAAAAGCAACACTTAGAAACACAGCCACCAGTGGCTCAAGTGGTAAGTGCTTGGTCTTGGGATGCTGGAGACCTGAGTTCTAATCCAATGTCTGGAATCTGCTGGGCATGTATTTTTTATTTAAAAAAAAAAATGTTTTCTTTTCAAAATGGGTATGAATTGACCTGTGCGATCAGCCAACAGCTATTGCCCCTTCAATACCTGCATTCCTACTAACAATTGTGCCTTTGTTTTCTGCACTCTGGCCTTGGTAACACCCATCGAAAAGCGTGTCTCTCTGGCCCCCATCTGACTGGAAAAAACGAGGGGAAAAAGTGTAACCTACGGGTCATGGTTGATAAGATATTTGCACAAGGACTCAAACGGGACACCTTCTCGAGGCGCTGTGAGGTGACCCCCGACCCCTGCATAGCAAGCAAACCTGTATCAGCATCTCACCAGCAAATGAATGTGTCGCCTACTGGCTACGCATAGGAGGCTGCAGGAGGTGCATTAACCCATTGGGCTGTCGACCCTCCTTCCTCTGAGGGCAGAAAACTGAATTTCCATGTTGCCTTCCTTTGGCACATTAGATCTTTCTTTCACCCCAATTCAGAGGATGTGTTGCTTCACGGAGAGATGATACTCATTTTGAGGTGTCAGCCTCTAATAGCTAAGCAGGTCAGTTAAATCTTTACCTTTGTCATTGGGGTGTACTGATATGCGCAGGGCAGTCTTCTGTCCTCTACTACTGTAAACTTTGGTATTGCTGCTTGTTCAAGATTTTTAAATGTAAACACTCTGCTCTCAAAAGTGAAAGATTTTAAAGACTCTTGCTGTAGCTAGCCTTTCCCACTCTTTGCCCTGGGGGAGAGAGCAGAGGCGTAGGCAGGGTAGGGCCTGAGGGGCAAGGCCCACCCAAAATCTGTAAATGCCCACTCGGCAGCGCTGCATGGGAATTTACAGATATTGTTGTCAGTGCAGTGGGCCCAACTACATTAGCATCAGGCCCCATTTGCTAGACAATCCTGGCTACGCCTCTGGTGCTTCCCGACTCAACAACCCAATCACCCCTTCAGCTCTTCTTACTCGTCTCACAGCACCTCCCATAAGCGAGGAATGCATCTTTTGTTGGTAGATTTCCTTCATGAGGCTTAGCTAGGCCTGTATTCCTTTTCAAAGGGCTATAGAAGAGAGCAAAAAGGGAGAAGGCATAATGGAGCGGGAAGTAGGTGGAAGACGAGGGGTCAGGGGGGTTGGCAGTAAAAGAAACAGGGCCTGGCCTGGCAGAGAGTTGGAAGTTAGGGAACACATTGAGCATAGGAGGAGGAAAGATGCCTCAGGCATGTAACTCTCTGACTCTTCCCCACCGTGCCTGCAGAAAGAGCCTTCCGATTCCTAGCTCTCCCCTGAATGGATACATTTGCCTGGAGAGGCCAGAACTAATTTCAGTTAGCCAGAGGGTAAACAGGGGCCAGTGAGAGGTGCACGCCCCTTCATTTCACTAGGCTCCTGGGGCTTCTGGGAGGAAAAAAGGCATCAGTATTCCAGCAAGATCATCGTCAACAGGGCCACCATCACTAGGGGATTACAGGGCATGCTGTGACACTCTCCGGGGCCTGGTTGGCCAGGCTTATGTTGAAGAGCACATATCCTAACCCTAAGCTACCTGGGTGGCTGCACCATAGAGGCTGCACTGGACATAGGGCTGTGCCCGCAAGGGCTGTGGTCGCGTTTGGGAGCGTTAGGGACGCGTGGAGGACGCAGGGCGCAGACCTCTGCCCGTTTCCGACCAGGATTCGGCCCTCATTCTCAATAGTGGAGCCAGCCACTCCAAAATTGAGGGTGTTAAAGGCAGAAAGCAGCCCTCTCACCCCCAGGGCAAAGAGTGGGAAAGGCTCGTTGCATCAAGAGTCTTTCAAATCTTTCACTTTTGAGAGCAGAGTGTTTACATTTAGGAATCATTAAACAAGCAGCAATATGAAAACATAGAGTAGCAGAGGACAGGAGACTGCCCTATGCATATCAGTACAGCCCAATGACAAAGTCAAAGATTTAACTGACCTGCTTAGCTATTATATTATGGCTGACACCTCACAATGATTATCATCTCTCCGTGAAGCAAAACATCCTCTTAATTGGCTTGAAAGATAGACCTAATGTGCCAAAGGAAGGCAACATGGAAATTCAGACTCCTGCTCTCAGGGGAAGGAGGGTCGACAGCCCAATGGGTTAATGCACCTACTGCAGCCTCCTATGTGTAACCTGCAGGCGACACATTCAGTTGCTGGTGAGATGCTGATACAGGTTTGCTTGCTATGCAGGGGCCGGTGGTCACCTCACAGCACCTCGAGAAGGTGTCCTGTTTGAGTCCCAGTTCAAATATTGTATCAACCATGACCCGTAGATTACACCTTTTCCCCTTGTTTTTTTCCAGTCAATTGGGGCCAGAGAGACAACCTTTTGTATGGGTGTTACCTAGGCCAGTGTGCAGAAAACAAAGGCACAACTGTTAGTAGGAATGCAGGTAATGAAGGGGCATTAGCTGTTGGCTGATCGCACAGGGCAATGCATACCCATTTTCAATTAAAACATTATTTTTTAAATAAAAAGATCATGCCCAGGAGATTGCAGACATTGGATTAGAACTCAGGTCTCCAGCATTCCAAGACCAAGCACTTACCACTTGAGCCACTGGTGGCTGTGCTTCTGAGAGTAGCTTTTGGGCGTATGCCCCTGTGAGCATACCCATTTCAGTTGTGAAACATGTTCACTGGAGCCAAGGAGGATAGAACATCTGGCCCCCCGCTCCACCAAACACCAGCTAACTCCAGTGGCCTAGAGGTTAAGTGCTTGCGTTACAGCGCTGGGGGCCTGGGTTTGAGTCCTGCTTTCGGCACAGAAACGGAATAGTTGGGTAATCAGTTGTGGAGACCCACACTCCTAAAAGATTCAGTGGTTATGTAATGAGTTCCCTGGTAAAGGGAGGGTGGAAGAAAGCACAGATGCAGGACTGTGGAGGTGGGGACAGGGGAGAGGAAGTGCAGGGTAAAAATAAAGGAGGAGGTGGCTCAGGCAAAAAGGGGAGGTAAGGCTGGGTGAAGGGTTCCCTGTGGAAAAGAGGAGGGGGCTGGGTGAGTAGAGGGGGGGTGGGATGAGCAAAGCAGGGGGATGTGGGCCCTGGGTACGGTGTGAGGGGGAGAATACGGCCCTGAATAGTGGAGGGGGGGGGGTGTAAAGGAGGGTCCTAATGTGGGGAAAGGGGCCATTGAGGAGGGGAGAAAAAGGGTTCCCAGTGGAGGATGGAATGCACCGACATTTTTTTCTCATCCGGCACTACCCTTTAGCCTAACCTGTCTCCTCCTTTATACCCTGCACTGCCTGGCTAACTCTATGCTTTCTTCCCCCCTCCCTTCCTTCACCAGGGAACCTATGCCATGCCCTTCTAGACCTACCCTGACTCAGCCAGCCCCACCTCCTCTCCACAGGGACCCCTGCATCTGCCCCTACCTCTCCCTTTAGCCTGCTCTACCTCCTCCTTTAGCCTGCACTCCCTCACTTCCACAGTCCTCACTTCCACTGTCCCACTTCTCTGCTATGTTCCACAGCAACTGTACAAGGAGATTACCCCACTATTCCGTTTAAGTGCCAAAAGCAGGACTCGAACCCACGCCCCCAGTGCTGTAACGCAAGCACTTAATCTCTAGGCCACTGCAGTTAGCTGGTATTTGGTGGAGCTGGGGGGCCAGATGTTCTATCCTCATTTTCTTCAGTGAACATGTTTCACCATGCAAATGAGTATGCTGACAGGGGCATGCAGAAGAAAGATATATACGCCCAAAAGCAACACTTAGAAACACAGCCACCAGTGGCTCAAGTGGTAAGTGCTTGGTCTTGGGATGCTGGAGACCTGAGTTCTAATCCAATGTCTGGAATCTGCTGGGCATGTATTTTTTATTTAAAAAAAAAAATGTTTTCTTTTCAAAATGGGTATGAATTGACCTGTGCGATCAGCCAACAGCTATTGCCCCTTCAATACCTGCATTCCTACTAACAATTGTGCCTTTGTTTTCTGCACTCTGGCCTTGGTAACACCCATCGAAAAGCGTGTCTCTCTGGCCCCCATCTGACTGGAAAAAACGAGGGGAAAAAGTGTAACCTACGGGTCATGGTTGATAAGATATTTGCACAAGGACTCAAACGGGACACCTTCTCGAGGCGCTGTGAGGTGACCCCCGACCCCTGCATAGCAAGCAAACCTGTATCAGCATCTCACCAGCAAATGAATGTGTCGCCTACTGGCTACGCATAGGAGGCTGCAGGAGGTGCATTAACCCATTGGGCTGTCGACCCTCCTTCCTCTGAGGGCAGAAAACTGAATTTCCATGTTGCCTTCCTTTGGCACATTAGATCTTTCTTTCACCCCAATTCAGAGGATGTGTTGCTTCACGGAGAGATGATACTCATTTTGAGGTGTCAGCCTCTAATAGCTAAGCAGGTCAGTTAAATCTTTACCTTTGTCATTGGGGTGTACTGATATGCGCAGGGCAGTCTTCTGTCCTCTACTACTGTAAACTTTGGTATTGCTGCTTGTTCAAGATTTTTAAATGTAAACACTCTGCTCTCAAAAGTGAAAGATTTTAAAGACTCTTGCTGTAGCTAGCCTTTCCCACTCTTTGCCCTGGGGGAGAGAGCAGAGGCGTAGGCAGGGTAGGGCCTGAGGGGCAAGGCCCACCCAAAATCTGTAAATGCCCACTCGGCAGCGCTGCATGGGAATTTACAGATATTGTTGTCAGTGCAGTGGGCCCAACTACATTAGCATCAGGCCCCATTTGCTAGACAATCCTGGCTACGCCTCTGGTGCTTCCCGACTCAACAACCCAATCACCCCTTCAGCTCTTCTTACTCGTCTCACAGCACCTCCCATAAGCGAGGAATGCATCTTTTGTTGGTAGATTTCCTTCATGAGGCTTAGCTAGGCCTGTATTCCTTTTCAAAGGGCTATAGAAGAGAGCAAAAAGGGAGAAGGCATAATGGAGCGGGAAGTAGGTGGAAGACGAGGGGTCAGGGGGGTTGGCAGTAAAAGAAACAGGGCCTGGCCTGGCAGAGAGTTGGAAGTTAGGGAACACATTGAGCATAGGAGGAGGAAAGATGCCTCAGGCATGTAACTCTCTGACTCTTCCCCACCGTGCCTGCAGAAAGAGCCTTCCGATTCCTAGCTCTCCCCTGAATGGATACATTTGCCTGGAGAGGCCAGAACTAATTTCAGTTAGCCAGAGGGTAAACAGGGGCCAGTGAGAGGTGCACGCCCCTTCATTTCACTAGGCTCCTGGGGCTTCTGGGAGGAAAAAAGGCATCAGTATTCCAGCAAGATCATCGTCAACAGGGCCACCATCACTAGGGGATTACAGGGCATGCTGTGACACTCTCCGGGGCCTGGTTGGCCAGGCTTATGTTGAAGAGCACATATCCTAACCCTAAGCTACCTGGGTGGCTGCACCATAGAGGCTGCACTGGACATAGGGCTGTGCCCGCAAGGGCTGTGGTCGCGTTTGGGAGCGTTAGGGACGCGTGGAGGACGCAGGGCGCAGACCTCTGCCCGTTTCCGACCAGGATTCGGCCCTCATTCTCAATAGTGGAGCCAGCCACTCCAAAATTGAGGGTGTTAAAGGCAGAAAGCAGCCCTCTCACCCCCAGGGCAAAGAGTGGGAAAGGCTTGTTGCATCAAGAGTCTTTCAAATCTTTCACTTTTGAGAGCAGAGTGTTTACATTTAGGAATCATTAAACAAGCAGCAATATGAAAACATAGAGTAGCAGAGGACAGGAGACTGCCCTATGCATATCAGTACAGCCCAATGACAAAGTCAAAGATTTAACTGACCTGCTTAGCTATTATATTATGGCTGACACCTCACAATGATTATCATCTCTCCGTGAAGCAAAACATCCTCTTAATTGGCTTGAAAGATAGACCTAATGTGCCAAAGGAAGGCAACATGGAAATTCAGACTCCTGCTCTCAGGGGAAGGAGGGTCGACAGCCCAATGGGTTAATGCACCTACTGCAGCCTCCTATGTGTAACCTGCAGGCGACACATTCAGTTGCTGGTGAGATGCTGATACAGGTTTGCTTGCTATGCAGGGGCCGGTGGTCACCTCACAGCACCTCGAGAAGGTGTCCTGTTTGAGTCCCAGTTCAAATATTGTATCAACCATGACCCGTAGATTACACCTTTTCCCCTTGTTTTTTTCCAGTCAATTGGGGCCAGAGAGACAACCTTTTGTATGGGTGTTACCTAGGCCAGTGTGCAGAAAACAAAGGCACAACTGTTAGTAGGAATGCAGGTAATGAAGGGGCATTAGCTGTTGGCTGATCGCACAGGGCAATGCATACCCATTTTCAATTAAAACATTATTTTTTAAATAAAAAGATCATGCCCAGGAGATTGCAGACATTGGATTAGAACTCAGGTCTCCAGCATTCCAAGACCAAGCACTTACCACTTGAGCCACTGGTGGCTGTGCTTCTGAGAGTAGCTTTTGGGCGTATGCCCCTGTGAGCATACCCATTTCAGTTGTGAAACATGTTCACTGGAGCCAAGGAGGATAGAACATCTGGCCCCCCGCTCCACCAAACACCAGCTAACTCCAGTGGCCTAGAGGTTAAGTGCTTGCGTTACAGCGCTGGGGGCCTGGGTTTGAGTCCTGCTTTCGGCACAGAAACGGAATAGTTGGGTAATCAGTTGTGGAGACCCACACTCCTAAAAGATTCAGTGGTTATGTAATGAGTTCCCTGGTAAAGGGAGGGTGGAAGAAAGCACAGATGCAGGACTGTGGAGGTGGGGACAGGGGAGAGGAAGTGCAGGGTAAAAATAAAGGAGGAGGTGGCTCAGGCAAAAAGGGGAGGTAAGGCTGGGTGAAGGGTTCCCTGTGGAAAAGAGGAGGGGGCTGGGTGAGTAGAGGGGGGGTGGGATGAGCAAAGCAGGGGGATGTGGGCCCTGGGTACGGTGTGAGGGGGAGAATACGGCCCTGAATAGTGGAGGGGGGGGGGGGTGTAAAGGAGGGTCCTAATGTGGGGAAAAGGGCCATTGAGGAGGGGAGAAAAAGGGTTCCCAGTGGAGGATGGAATGCACCGACATTTTTTTCTCATCCGGCACTACCCTTTAGCCTAACCTGTCTCCTCCTTTATACCCTGCACTGCCTGGCTAACTCTATGCTTTCTTCCCCCCTCCCTTCCTTCACCAGGGAACCTATGCCATGCCCTTCTAGACCTACCCTGACTCAGCCAGCCCCACCTCCTCTCCACAGGGACCCCTGCATCTGCCCCTACCTCTCCCTTTAGCCTGCTCTACCTCCTCCTTTAGCCTGCACTCCCTCACTTCCACAGTCCTCACTTCCACTGTCCCACTTCTCTGCTATGTTCCACAGCAACTGTACAAGGAGATTACCCCACTATTCCGTTTAAGTGCCAAAAGCAGGACTCGAACCCACGCCCCCAGTGCTGTAACGCAAGCACTTAATCTCTAGGCCACTGCAGTTAGCTGGTATTTGGTGGAGCTGGGGGGCCAGATGTTCTATCCTCATTTTCTTCAGTGAACATGTTTCACCATGCAAATGAGTATGCTGACAGGGGCATGCAGAAGAAAGATATATACGCCCAAAAGCAACACTTAGAAACACAGCCACCAGTGGCTCAAGTGGTAAGTGCTTGGTCTTGGGATGCTGGAGACCTGAGTTCTAATCCAATGTCTGGAATCTGCTGGGCATGTATTTTTTATTTAAAAAAAAAATGTTTTCTTTTCAAAATGGGTATGAATTGACCTGTGCGATCAGCCAACAGCTATTGCCCCTTCAATACCTGCATTCCTACTAACAATTGTGCCTTTGTTTTCTGCACTCTGGCCTTGGTAACACCCATCGAAAAGCGTGTCTCTCTGGCCCCCATCTGACTGGAAAAAACGAGGGGAAAAAGTGTAACCTACGGGTCATGGTTGATAAGATATTTGCACAAGGACTCAAACGGGACACCTTCTCGAGGCGCTGTGAGGTGACCCCCGACCCCTGCATAGCAAGCAAACCTGTATCAGCATCTCACCAGCAAATGAATGTGTCGCCTACTGGCTACGCATAGGAGGCTGCAGGAGGTGCATTAACCCATTGGGCTGTCGACCCTCCTTCCTCTGAGGGCAGAAAACTGAATTTCCATGTTGCCTTCCTTTGGCACATTAGATCTTTCTTTCACCCCAATTCAGAGGATGTGTTGCTTCACGGAGAGATGATACTCATTTTGAGGTGTCAGCCTCTAATAGCTAAGCAGGTCAGTTAAATCTTTACCTTTGTCATTGGGGTGTACTGATATGCGCAGGGCAGTCTTCTGTCCTCTACTACTGTAAACTTTGGTATTGCTGCTTGTTCAAGATTTTTAAATGTAAACACTCTGCTCTCAAAAGTGAAAGATTTTAAAGACTCTTGCTGTAGCTAGCCTTTCCCACTCTTTGCCCTGGGGGAGAGAGCAGAGGCGTAGGCAGGGTAGGGCCTGAGGGGCAAGGCCCACCCAAAATCTGTAAATGCCCACTCGGCAGCGCTGCATGGGAATTTACAGATATTGTTGTCAGTGCAGTGGGCCCAACTACATTAGCATCAGGCCCCATTTGCTAGACAATCCTGGCTACGCCTCTGGTGCTTCCCGACTCAACAACCCAATCACCCCTTCAGCTCTTCTTACTCGTCTCACAGCACCTCCCATAAGCGAGGAATGCATCTTTTGTTGGTAGATTTCCTTCATGAGGCTTAGCTAGGCCTGTATTCCTTTTCAAAGGGCTATAGAAGAGAGCAAAAAGGGAGAAGGCATAATGGAGCGGGAAGTAGGTGGAAGACGAGGGGTCAGGGGGGTTGGCAGTAAAAGAAACAGGGCCTGGCCTGGCAGAGAGTTGGAAGTTAGGGAACACATTGAGCATAGGAGGAGGAAAGATGCCTCAGGCATGTAACTCTCTGACTCTTCCCCACCGTGCCTGCAGAAAGAGCCTTCCGATTCCTAGCTCTCCCCTGAATGGATACATTTGCCTGGAGAGGCCAGAACTAATTTCAGTTAGCCAGAGGGTAAACAGGGGCCAGTGAGAGGTGCACGCCCCTTCATTTCACTAGGCTCCTGGGGCTTCTGGGAGGAAAAAAGGCATCAGTATTCCAGCAAGATCATCGTCAACAGGGCCACCATCACTAGGGGATTACAGGGCATGCTGTGACACTCTCCGGGGCCTGGTTGGCCAGGCTTATGTTGAAGAGCACATATCCTAACCCTAAGCTACCTGGGTGGCTGCACCATAGAGGCTGCACTGGACATAGGGCTGTGCCCGCAAGGGCTGTGGTCGCGTTTGGGAGCGTTAGGGACGCGTGGAGGACGCAGGGCGCAGACCTCTGCCCGTTTCCGACCAGGATTCGGCCCTCATTCTCAATAGTGGAGCCAGCCACTCCAAAATTGAGGGTGTTAAAGGCAGAAAGCAGCCCTCTCACCCCCAGGGCAAAGAGTGGGAAAGGCTCGTTGCATCAAGAGTCTTTCAAATCTTTCACTTTTGAGAGCAGAGTGTTTACATTTAGGAATCATTAAACAAGCAGCAATATGAAAACATAGAGTAGCAGAGGACAGGAGACTGCCCTATGCATATCAGTACAGCCCAATGACAAAGTCAAAGATTTAACTGACCTGCTTAGCTATTATATTATGGCTGACACCTCACAATGATTATCATCTCTCCGTGAAGCAAAACATCCTCTTAATTGGCTTGAAAGATAGACCTAATGTGCCAAAGGAAGGCAACATGGAAATTCAGACTCCTGCTCTCAGGGGAAGGAGGGTCGACAGCCCAATGGGTTAATGCACCTACTGCAGCCTCCTATGTGTAACCTGCAGGCGACACATTCAGTTGCTGGTGAGATGCTGATACAGGTTTGCTTGCTATGCAGGGGCCGGTGGTCACCTCACAGCACCTCGAGAAGGTGTCCTGTTTGAGTCCCAGTTCAAATATTGTATCAACCATGACCCGTAGATTACACCTTTTCCCCTTGTTTTTTTCCAGTCAATTGGGGCCAGAGAGACAACCTTTTGTATGGGTGTTACCTAGGCCAGTGTGCAGAAAACAAAGGCACAACTGTTAGTAGGAATGCAGGTAATGAAGGGGCATTAGCTGTTGGCTGATCGCACAGGGCAATGCATACCCATTTTCAATTAAAACATTATTTTTTAAATAAAAAGATCATGCCCAGGAGATTGCAGACATTGGATTAGAACTCAGGTCTCCAGCATTCCAAGACCAAGCACTTACCACTTGAGCCACTGGTGGCTGTGCTTCTGAGAGTAGCTTTTGGGCGTATGCCCCTGTGAGCATACCCATTTCAGTTGTGAAACATGTTCACTGGAGCCAAGGAGGATAGAACATCTGGCCCCCCGCTCCACCAAACACCAGCTAACTCCAGTGGCCTAGAGGTTAAGTGCTTGCGTTACAGCGCTGGGGGCCTGGGTTTGAGTCCTGCTTTCGGCACAGAAACGGAATAGTTGGGTAATCAGTTGTGGAGACCCACACTCCTAAAAGATTCAGTGGTTATGTAATGAGTTCCCTGGTAAAGGGAGGGTGGAAGAAAGCACAGATGCAGGACTGTGGAGGTGGGGACAGGGGAGAGGAAGTGCAGGGTAAAAATAAAGGAGGAGGTGGCTCAGGCAAAAAGGGGAGGTAAGGCTGGGTGAAGGGTTCCCTGTGGAAAAGAGGAGGGGGCTGGGTGAGTAGAGGGGGGGTGGGATGAGCAAAGCAGGGGGATGTGGGCCCTGGGTACGGTGTGAGGGGGAGAATACGGCCCTGAATAGTGGAGGGGGGGGGGTGTAAAGGAGGGTCCTAATGTGGGGAAAGGGGCCATTGAGGAGGGGAGAAAAAGGGTGCCCAGTGGAGGATGGAATGCACCGACATTTTTTTCTCATCCGGCACTACCCTTTAGCCTAACCTGTCTCCTCCTTTATACCCTGCACTGCCTGGCTAACTCTATGCTTTCTTCCTCCCTCCCTTCCTTCACCAGGGAACCTACGCCATGCCCTTCTAGACCTACCCTGACTCAGCCAGCCCCACCTCCTCTCCACAGGGACCCCTGCATCTGCCCCTACCTCTCCCTTTAGCCTGCTCTACCTCCTCCTTTAGCCTGCACTCCCTCACTTCCACAGTCCTCACTTCCACTGTCCCACTTCTCTGCTATGTTCCAGAGCAACTGTACAAGGAGATTACCCCACTATTCCGTTTAAGTGCCGAAAGCAGGACTCGAACCCACGCCCCCAGTGCTGTAACGCAAGCACTTAATCTCTAGGCCACTGCAGTTAGCTGGTATTTGGTGGAGCTGGGGGGCCAGATGTTCTATCCTCATTTTCTTCAGTGAACATGTTTCACCATGCAAATGAGTATGCTGACAGGGGCATGCAGAAGAAAGATATATACGCCCAAAAGCAACACTTAGAAACACAGCCACCAGTGGCTCAAGTGGTAAGTGCTTGGTCTTGGGATGCTGGAGACCTGAGTTCTAATCCAATGTCTGGAATCTGCTGGGCATGTATTTTTTATTTAAAAAAAAAAATGTTTTCTTTTCAAAATGGGTATGAATTGACCTGTGCGATCAGCCAACAGCTATTGCCCCTTCAATACCTGCATTCCTACTAACAATTGTGCCTTTGTTTTCTGCACTCTGGCCTTGGTAACACCCATCGAAAAGCGTGTCTCTCTGGCCCCCATCTGACTGGAAAAAACGAGGGGAAAAAGTGTAACCTACGGGTCATGGTTGATAAGATATTTGCACAAGGACTCAAACGGGACACCTTCTCGAGGCGCTGTGAGGTGACCCCCGACCCCTGCATAGCAAGCAAACCTGTATCAGCATCTCACCAGCAAATGAATGTGTCGCCTACTGGCTACGCATAGGAGGCTGCAGGAGGTGCATTAACCCATTGGGCTGTCGACCCTCCTTCCTCTGAGGGCAGAAAACTGAATTTCCATGTTGCCTTCCTTTGGCACATTAGATCTTTCTTTCACCCCAATTCAGAGGATGTGTTGCTTCACGGAGAGATGATACTCATTTTGAGGTGTCAGCCTCTAATAGCTAAGCAGGTCAGTTAAATCTTTACCTTTGTCATTGGGGTGTACTGATATGCGCAGGGCAGTCTTCTGTCCTCTACTACTGTAAACTTTGGTATTGCTGCTTGTTCAAGATTTTTAAATGTAAACACTCTGCTCTCAAAAGTGAAAGATTTTAAAGACTCTTGCTGTAGCTAGCCTTTCCCACTCTTTGCCCTGGGGGAGAGAGCAGAGGCGTAGGCAGGGTAGGGCCTGAGGGGCAAGGCCCACCCAAAATCTGTAAATGCCCACTCGGCAGCGCTGCATGGGAATTTACAGATATTGTTGTCAGTGCAGTGGGCCCAACTACATTAGCATCAGGCCCCATTTGCTAGACAATCCTGGCTACGCCTCTGGTGCTTCCCGACTCAACAACCCAATCACCCCTTCAGCTCTTCTTACTCGTCTCACAGCACCTCCCATAAGCGAGGAATGCATCTTTTGTTGGTAGATTTCCTTCATGAGGCTTAGCTAGGCCTGTATTCCTTTTCAAAGGGCTATAGAAGAGAGCAAAAAGGGAGAAGGCATAATGGAGCGGGAAGTAGGTGGAAGACGAGGGGTCAGGGGGGTTGGCAGTAAAAGAAACAGGGCCTGGCCTGGCAGAGAGTTGGAAGTTAGGGAACACATTGAGCATAGGAGGAGGAAAGATGCCTCAGGCATGTAACTCTCTGACTCTTCCCCACCGTGCCTGCAGAAAGAGCCTTCCGATTCCTAGCTCTCCCCTGAATGGATACATTTGCCTGGAGAGGCCAGAACTAATTTCAGTTAGCCAGAGGGTAAACAGGGGCCAGTGAGAGGTGCACGCCCCTTCATTTCACTAGGCTCCTGGGGCTTCTGGGAGGAAAAAAGGCATCAGTATTCCAGCAAGATCATCGTCAACAGGGCCACCATCACTAGGGGATTACAGGGCATGCTGTGACACTCTCCGGGGCCTGGTTGGCCAGGCTTATGTTGAAGAGCACATATCCTAACCCTAAGCTACCTGGGTGGCTGCACCATAGAGGCTGCACTGGACATAGGGCTGTGCCCGCAAGGGCTGTGGTCGCGTTTGGGAGCGTTAGGGACGCGTGGAGGACGCAGGGCGCAGACCTCTGCCCGTTTCCGACCAGGATTCGGCCCTCATTCTCAATAGTGGAGCCAGCCACTCCAAAATTGAGGGTGTTAAAGGCAGAAAGCAGCCCTCTCACCCCCAGGGCAAAGAGTGGGAAAGGCTCGTTGCATCAAGAGTCTTTCAAATCTTTCACTTTTGAGAGCAGAGTGTTTACATTTAGGAATCATTAAACAAGCAGCAATATGAAAACATAGAGTAGCAGAGGACAGGAGACTGCCCTATGCATATCAGTACAGCCCAATGACAAAGTCAAAGATTTAACTGACCTGCTTAGCTATTATATTATGGCTGACACCTCACAATGATTATCATCTCTCCGTGAAGCAAAACATCCTCTTAATTGGCTTGAAAGATAGACCTAATGTGCCAAAGGAAGGCAACATGGAAATTCAGACTCCTGCTCTCAGGGGAAGGAGGGTCAACAGCCCAATGGGTTAATGCACCTACTGCAGCCTCCTATGTGTAACCTGCAGGCGACACATTCAGTTGCTGGTGAGATGCTGATACAGGTTTGCTTGCTATGCAGGGGCCGGTGGTCACCTCACAGCACCTCGAGAAGGTGTCCTGTTTGAGTCCCAGTTCAAATATTGTATCAACCATGACCCGTAGATTACACCTTTTCCCCTTGTTTTTTTCCAGTCAATTGGGGCCAGAGAGACAACCTTTTGTATGGGTGTTACCTAGGCCAGTGTGCAGAAAACAAAGGCACAACTGTTAGTAGGAATGCAGGTAATGAAGGGGCATTAGCTGTTGGCTGATCGCACAGGGCAATGCATACCCATTTTCAATTAAAACATTATTTTTTAAATAAAAAGATCATGCCCAGGAGATTGCAGACATTGGATTAGAACTCAGGTCTCCAGCATTCCAAGACCAAGCACTTACCACTTGAGCCACTGGTGGCTGTGCTTCTGAGAGTAGCTTTTGGGCGTATGCCCCTGTGAGCATACCCATTTCAGTTGTGAAACATGTTCACTGGAGCCAAGGAGGATAGAACATCTGGCCCCCCGCTCCACCAAACACCAGCTAACTCCAGTGGCCTAGAGGTTAAGTGCTTGCGTTACAGCGCTGGGGGCCTGGGTTTGAGTCCTGCTTTCGGCACAGAAACGGAATAGTTGGGTAATCAGTTGTGGAGACCCACACTCCTAAAAGATTCAGTGGTTATGTAATGAGTTCCCTGGTAAAGGGAGGGTGGAAGAAAGCACAGATGCAGGACTGTGGAGGTGGGGACAGGGGAGAGGAAGTGCAGGGTAAAAATAAAGGAGGAGGTGGCTCAGGCAAAAAGGGGAGGTAAGGCTGGGTGAAGGGTTCCCTGTGGAAAAGAGGAGGGGGCTGGGTGAGTAGAGGGGGGGTGGGATGAGCAAAGCAGGGGGATGTGGGCCCTGGGTACGGTGTGAGGGGGAGAATACGGCCCTGAATAGTGGAGGGGGGGGGGTGTAAAGGAGGGTCCTAATGTGGGGAAAGGGGCCATTGAGGAGGGGAGAAAAAGGGTGCCCAGTGGAGGATGGAATGCACCGACATTTTTTTCTCATCCGGCACTACCCTTTAGCCTAACCTGTCTCCTCCTTTATACCCTGCACTGCCTGGCTAACTCTATGCTTTCTTCCTCCCTCCCTTCCTTCACCAGGGAACCTACGCCATGCCCTTCTAGACCTACCCTGACTCAGCCAGCCCCACCTCCTCTCCACAGGGACCCCTGCATCTGCCCCTACCTCTCCCTTTAGCCTGCTCTACCTCCTCCTTTAGCCTGCACTCCCTCACTTCCACAGTCCTCACTTCCACTGTCCCACTTCTCTGCTATGTTCCAGAGCAACTGTACAAGGAGATTACCCCACTATTCCGTTTAAGTGCCGAAAGCAGGACTCGAACCCACGCCCCCAGTGCTGTAACGCAAGCACTTAATCTCTAGGCCACTGCAGTTAGCTGGTATTTGGTGGAGCTGGGGGGCCAGATGTTCTATCCTCATTTTCTTCAGTGAACATGTTTCACCATGCAAATGAGTATGCTGACAGGGGCATGCAGAAGAAAGATATATACGCCCAAAAGCAACACTTAGAAACACAGCCACCAGTGGCTCAAGTGGTAAGTGCTTGGTCTTGGGATGCTGGAGACCTGAGTTCTAATCCAATGTCTGGAATCTGCTGGGCATGTATTTTTTATTTAAAAAAAAAAATGTTTTCTTTTCAAAATGGGTATGAATTGACCTGTGCGATCAGCCAACAGCTATTGCCCCTTCAATACCTGCATTCCTACTAACAATTGTGCCTTTGTTTTCTGCACTCTGGCCTTGGTAACACCCATCGAAAAGCGTGTCTCTCTGGCCCCCATCTGACTGGAAAAAACGAGGGGAAAAAGTGTAACCTACGGGTCATGGTTGATAAGATATTTGCACAAGGACTCAAACGGGACACCTTCTCGAGGCGCTGTGAGGTGACCCCCGACCCCTGCATAGCAAGCAAACCTGTATCAGCATCTCACCAGCAAATGAATGTGTCGCCTACTGGCTACGCATAGGAGGCTGCAGGAGGTGCATTAACCCATTGGGCTGTCGACCCTCCTTCCTCTGAGGGCAGAAAACTGAATTTCCATGTTGCCTTCCTTTGGCACATTAGATCTTTCTTTCACCCCAATTCAGAGGATGTGTTGCTTCACGGAGAGATGATACTCATTTTGAGGTGTCAGCCTCTAATAGCTAAGCAGGTCAGTTAAATCTTTACCTTTGTCATTGGGGTGTACTGATATGCGCAGGGCAGTCTTCTGTCCTCTACTACTGTAAACTTTGGTATTGCTGCTTGTTCAAGATTTTTAAATGTAAACACTCTGCTCTCAAAAGTGAAAGATTTTAAAGACTCTTGCTGTAGCTAGCCTTTCCCACTCTTTGCCCTGGGGGAGAGAGCAGAGGCGTAGGCAGGGTAGGGCCTGAGGGGCAAGGCCCACCCAAAATCTGTAAATGCCCACTCGGCAGCGCTGCATGGGAATTTACAGATATTGTTGTCAGTGCAGTGGGCCCAACTACATTAGCATCAGGCCCCATTTGCTAGACAATCCTGGCTACGCCTCTGGTGCTTCCCGACTCAACAACCCAATCACCCCTTCAGCTCTTCTTACTCGTCTCACAGCACCTCCCATAAGCGAGGAATGCATCTTTTGTTGGTAGATTTCCTTCATGAGGCTTAGCTAGGCCTGTATTCCTTTTCAAAGGGCTATAGAAGAGAGCAAAAAGGGAGAAGGCATAATGGAGCGGGAAGTAGGTGGAAGACGAGGGGTCAGGGGGGTTGGCAGTAAAAGAAACAGGGCCTGGCCTGGCAGAGAGTTGGAAGTTAGGGAACACATTGAGCATAGGAGGAGGAAAGATGCCTCAGGCATGTAACTCTCTGACTCTTCCCCACCGTGCCTGCAGAAAGAGCCTTCCGATTCCTAGCTCTCCCCTGAATGGATACATTTGCCTGGAGAGGCCAGAACTAATTTCAGTTAGCCAGAGGGTAAACAGGGGCCAGTGAGAGGTGCACGCCCCTTCATTTCACTAGGCTCCTGGGGCTTCTGGGAGGAAAAAAGGCATCAGTATTCCAGCAAGATCATCGTCAACAGGGCCACCATCACTAGGGGATTACAGGGCATGCTGTGACACTCTCCGGGGCCTGGTTGGCCAGGCTTATGTTGAAGAGCACATATCCTAACCCTAAGCTACCTGGGTGGCTGCACCATAGAGGCTGCACTGGACATAGGGCTGTGCCCGCAAGGGCTGTGGTCGCGTTTGGGAGCGTTAGGGACGCGTGGAGGACGCAGGGCGCAGACCTCTGCCCGTTTCCGACCAGGATTCGGCCCTCATTCTCAATAGTGGAGCCAGCCACTCCAAAATTGAGGGTGTTAAAGGCAGAAAGCAGCCCTCTCACCCCCAGGGCAAAGAGTGGGAAAGGCTCGTTGCATCAAGAGTCTTTCAAATCTTTCACTTTTGAGAGCAGAGTGTTTACATTTAGGAATCATTAAACAAGCAGCAATATGAAAACATAGAGTAGCAGAGGACAGGAGACTGCCCTATGCATATCAGTACAGCCCAATGACAAAGTCAAAGATTTAACTGACCTGCTTAGCTATTATATTATGGCTGACACCTCACAATGATTATCATCTCTCCGTGAAGCAAAACATCCTCTTAATTGGCTTGAAAGATAGACCTAATGTGCCAAAGGAAGGCAACATGGAAATTCAGACTCCTGCTCTCAGGGGAAGGAGGGTCGACAGCCCAATGGGTTAATGCACCTACTGCAGCCTCCTATGTGTAACCTGCAGGCGACACATTCAGTTGCTGGTGAGATGCTGATACAGGTTTGCTTGCTATGCAGGGGCCGGTGGTCACCTCACAGCACCTCGAGAAGGTGTCCTGTTTGAGTCCCAGTTCAAATATTGTATCAACCATGACCCGTAGATTACACCTTTTCCCCTTGTTTTTTTCCAGTCAATTGGGGCCAGAGAGACAACCTTTTGTATGGGTGTTACCTAGGCCAGTGTGCAGAAAACAAAGGCACAACTGTTAGTAGGAATGCAGGTAATGAAGGGGCATTAGCTGTTGGCTGATCGCACAGGGCAATGCATACCCATTTTCAATTAAAACATTATTTTTTAAATAAAAAGATCATGCCCAGGAGATTGCAGACATTGGATTAGAACTCAGGTCTCCAGCATTCCAAGACCAAGCACTTACCACTTGAGCCACTGGTGGCTGTGCTTCTGAGAGTAGCTTTTGGGCGTATGCCCCTGTGAGCATACCCATTTCAGTTGTGAAACATGTTCACTGGAGCCAAGGAGGATAGAACATCTGGCCCCCCGCTCCACCAAACACCAGCTAACTCCAGTGGCCTAGAGGTTAAGTGCTTGCGTTACAGCGCTGGGGGCCTGGGTTTGAGTCCTGCTTTCGGCACAGAAACGGAATAGTTGGGTAATCAGTTGTGGAGACCCACACTCCTAAAAGATTCAGTGGTTATGTAATGAGTTCCCTGGTAAAGGGAGGGTGGAAGAAAGCACAGATGCAGGACTGTGGAGGTGGGGACAGGGGAGAGGAAGTGCAGGGTAAAAATAAAGGAGGAGGTGGCTCAGGCAAAAAGGGGAGGTAAGGCTGGGTGAAGGGTTCCCTGTGGAAAAGAGGAGGGGGCTGGGTGAGTAGAGGGGGGGTGGGATGAGCAAAGCAGGGGGATGTGGGCCCTGGGTACGGTGTGAGGGGGAGAATACGGCCCTGAATAGTGGAGGGGGGGGGGTGTAAAGGAGGGTCCTAATGTGGGGAAAGGGGCCATTGAGGAGGGGAGAAAAAGGGTGCCCAGTGGAGGATGGAATGCACCGACATTTTTTTCTCATCCGGCACTACCCTTTAGCCTAACCTGTCTCCTCCTTTATACCCTGCACTGCCTGGCTAACTCTATGCTTTCTTCCTCCCTCCCTTCCTTCACCAGGGAACCTACGCCATGCCCTTCTAGACCTACCCTGACTCAGCCAGCCCCACCTCCTCTCCACAGGGACCCCTGCATCTGCCCCTACCTCTCCCTTTAGCCTGCTCTACCTCCTCCTTTAGCCTGCACTCCCTCACTTCCACAGTCCTCACTTCCACTGTCCCACTTCTCTGCTATGTTCCAGAGCAACTGTACAAGGAGATTACCCCACTATTCCGTTTAAGTGCCGAAAGCAGGACTCGAACCCACGCCCCCAGTGCTGTAACGCAAGCACTTAATCTCTAGGCCACTGCAGTTAGCTGGTATTTGGTGGAGCTGGGGGGCCAGATGTTCTATCCTCATTTTCTTCAGTGAACATGTTTCACCATGCAAATGAGTATGCTGACAGGGGCATGCAGAAGAAAGATATATACGCCCAAAAGCAACACTTAGAAACACAGCCACCAGTGGCTCAAGTGGTAAGTGCTTGGTCTTGGGATGCTGGAGACCTGAGTTCTAATCCAATGTCTGGAATCTGCTGGGCATGTATTTTTTATTTAAAAAAAAAAATGTTTTCTTTTCAAAATGGGTATGAATTGACCTGTGCGATCAGCCAACAGCTATTGCCCCTTCAATACCTGCATTCCTACTAACAATTGTGCCTTTGTTTTCTGCACTCTGGCCTTGGTAACACCCATCGAAAAGCGTGTCTCTCTGGCCCCCATCTGACTGGAAAAAACGAGGGGAAAAAGTGTAACCTACGGGTCATGGTTGATAAGATATTTGCACAAGGACTCAAACGGGACACCTTCTCGAGGCGCTGTGAGGTGACCCCCGACCCCTGCATAGCAAGCAAACCTGTATCAGCATCTCACCAGCAAATGAATGTGTCGCCTACTGGCTACGCATAGGAGGCTGCAGGAGGTGCATTAACCCATTGGGCTGTCGACCCTCCTTCCTCTGAGGGCAGAAAACTGAATTTCCATGTTGCCTTCCTTTGGCACATTAGATCTTTCTTTCACCCCAATTCAGAGGATGTGTTGCTTCACGGAGAGATGATACTCATTTTGAGGTGTCAGCCTCTAATAGCTAAGCAGGTCAGTTAAATCTTTACCTTTGTCATTGGGGTGTACTGATATGCGCAGGGCAGTCTTCTGTCCTCTACTACTGTAAACTTTGGTATTGCTGCTTGTTCAAGATTTTTAAATGTAAACACTCTGCTCTCAAAAGTGAAAGATTTTAAAGACTCTTGCTGTAGCTAGCCTTTCCCACTCTTTGCCCTGGGGGAGAGAGCAGAGGCGTAGGCAGGGTAGGGCCTGAGGGGCAAGGCCCACCCAAAATCTGTAAATGCCCACTCGGCAGCGCTGCATGGGAATTTACAGATATTGTTGTCAGTGCAGTGGGCCCAACTACATTAGCATCAGGCCCCATTTGCTAGACAATCCTGGCTACGCCTCTGGTGCTTCCCGACTCAACAACCCAATCACCCCTTCAGCTCTTCTTACTCGTCTCACAGCACCTCCCATAAGCGAGGAATGCATCTTTTGTTGGTAGATTTCCTTCATGAGGCTTAGCTAGGCCTGTATTCCTTTTCAAAGGGCTATAGAAGAGAGCAAAAAGGGAGAAGGCATAATGGAGCGGGAAGTAGGTGGAAGACGAGGGGTCAGGGGGGTTGGCAGTAAAAGAAACAGGGCCTGGCCTGGCAGAGAGTTGGAAGTTAGGGAACACATTGAGCATAGGAGGAGGAAAGATGCCTCAGGCATGTAACTCTCTGACTCTTCCCCACCGTGCCTGCAGAAAGAGCCTTCCGATTCCTAGCTCTCCCCTGAATGGATACATTTGCCTGGAGAGGCCAGAACTAATTTCAGTTAGCCAGAGGGTAAACAGGGGCCAGTGAGAGGTGCACGCCCCTTCATTTCACTAGGCTCCTGGGGCTTCTGGGAGGAAAAAAGGCATCAGTATTCCAGCAAGATCATCGTCAACAGGGCCACCATCACTAGGGGATTACAGGGCATGCTGTGACACTCTCCGGGGCCTGGTTGGCCAGGCTTATGTTGAAGAGCACATATCCTAACCCTAAGCTACCTGGGTGGCTGCACCATAGAGGCTGCACTGGACATAGGGCTGTGCCCGCAAGGGCTGTGGTCGCGTTTGGGAGCGTTAGGGACGCGTGGAGGACGCAGGGCGCAGACCTCTGCCCGTTTCCGACCAGGATTCGGCCCTCATTCTCAATAGTGGAGCCAGCCACTCCAAAATTGAGGGTGTTAAAGGCAGAAAGCAGCCCTCTCACCCCCAGGGCAAAGAGTGGGAAAGGCTCGTTGCATCAAGAGTCTTTCAAATCTTTCACTTTTGAGAGCAGAGTGTTTACATTTAGGAATCATTAAACAAGCAGCAATATGAAAACATAGAGTAGCAGAGGACAGGAGACTGCCCTATGCATATCAGTACAGCCCAATGACAAAGTCAAAGATTTAACTGACCTGCTTAGCTATTATATTATGGCTGACACCTCACAATGATTATCATCTCTCCGTGAAGCAAAACATCCTCTTAATTGGCTTGAAAGATAGACCTAATGTGCCAAAGGAAGGCAACATGGAAATTCAGACTCCTGCTCTCAGGGGAAGGAGGGTCGACAGCCCAATGGGTTAATGCACCTACTGCAGCCTCCTATGTGTAACCTGCAGGCGACACATTCAGTTGCTGGTGAGATGCTGATACAGGTTTGCTTGCTATGCAGGGGCCGGTGGTCACCTCACAGCACCTCGAGAAGGTGTCCTGTTTGAGTCCCAGTTCAAATATTGTATCAACCATGACCCGTAGATTACACCTTTTCCCCTTGTTTTTTTCCAGTCAATTGGGGCCAGAGAGACAACCTTTTGTATGGGTGTTACCTAGGCCAGTGTGCAGAAAACAAAGGCACAACTGTTAGTAGGAATGCAGGTAATGAAGGGGCATTAGCTGTTGGCTGATCGCACAGGGCAATGCATACCCATTTTCAATTAAAACATTATTTTTTAAATAAAAAGATCATGCCCAGGAGATTGCAGACATTGGATTAGAACTCAGGTCTCCAGCATTCCAAGACCAAGCACTTACCACTTGAGCCACTGGTGGCTGTGCTTCTGAGAGTAGCTTTTGGGCGTATGCCCCTGTGAGCATACCCATTTCAGTTGTGAAACATGTTCACTGGAGCCAAGGAGGATAGAACATCTGGCCCCCCGCTCCACCAAACACCAGCTAACTCCAGTGGCCTAGAGGTTAAGTGCTTGCGTTACAGCGCTGGGGGCCTGGGTTTGAGTCCTGCTTTCGGCACAGAAACGGAATAGTTGGGTAATCAGTTGTGGAGACCCACACTCCTAAAAGATTCAGTGGTTATGTAATGAGTTCCCTGGTAAAGGGAGGGTGGAAGAAAGCACAGATGCAGGACTGTGGAGGTGGGGACAGGGGAGAGGAAGTGCAGGGTAAAAATAAAGGAGGAGGTGGCTCAGGCAAAAAGGGGAGGTAAGGCTGGGTGAAGGGTTCCCTGTGGAAAAGAGGAGGGGGCTGGGTGAGTAGAGGGGGGGTGGGATGAGCAAAGCAGGGGGATGTGGGCCCTGGGTACGGTGTGAGGGGGAGAATACGGCCCTGAATAGTGGAGGGGGGGGGGTGTAAAGGAGGGTCCTAATGTGGGGAAAGGGGCCATTGAGGAGGGGAGAAAAAGGGTGCCCAGTGGAGGATGGAATGCACCGACATTTTTTTCTCATCCGGCACTACCCTTTAGCCTAACCTGTCTCCTCCTTTATACCCTGCACTGCCTGGCTAACTCTATGCTTTCTTCCTCCCTCCCTTCCTTCACCAGGGAACCTACGCCATGCCCTTCTAGACCTACCCTGACTCAGCCAGCCCCACCTCCTCTCCACAGGGACCCCTGCATCTGCCCCTACCTCTCCCTTTAGCCTGCTCTACCTCCTCCTTTAGCCTGCACTCCCTCACTTCCACAGTCCTCACTTCCACTGTCCCACTTCTCTGCTATGTTCCAGAGCAACTGTACAAGGAGATTACCCCACTATTCCGTTTAAGTGCCGAAAGCAGGACTCGAACCCACGCCCCCAGTGCTGTAACGCAAGCACTTAATCTCTAGGCCACTGCAGTTAGCTGGTATTTGGTGGAGCTGGGGGGCCAGATGTTCTATCCTCATTTTCTTCAGTGAACATGTTTCACCATGCAAATGAGTATGCTGACAGGGGCATGCAGAAGAAAGATATATACGCCCAAAAGCAACACTTAGAAACACAGCCACCAGTGGCTCAAGTGGTAAGTGCTTGGTCTTGGGATGCTGGAGACCTGAGTTCTAATCCAATGTCTGGAATCTGCTGGGCATGTATTTTTTATTTAAAAAAAAAAATGTTTTCTTTTCAAAATGGGTATGAATTGACCTGTGCGATCAGCCAACAGCTATTGCCCCTTCAATACCTGCATTCCTACTAACAATTGTGCCTTTGTTTTCTGCACTCTGGCCTTGGTAACACCCATCGAAAAGCGTGTCTCTCTGGCCCCCATCTGACTGGAAAAAACGAGGGGAAAAAGTGTAACCTACGGGTCATGGTTGATAAGATATTTGCACAAGGACTCAAACGGGACACCTTCTCGAGGCGCTGTGAGGTGACCCCCGACCCCTGCATAGCAAGCAAACCTGTATCAGCATCTCACCAGCAAATGAATGTGTCGCCTACTGGCTACGCATAGGAGGCTGCAGGAGGTGCATTAACCCATTGGGCTGTCGACCCTCCTTCCTCTGAGGGCAGAAAACTGAATTTCCATGTTGCCTTCCTTTGGCACATTAGATCTTTCTTTCACCCCAATTCAGAGGATGTGTTGCTTCACGGAGAGATGATACTCATTTTGAGGTGTCAGCCTCTAATAGCTAAGCAGGTCAGTTAAATCTTTACCTTTGTCATTGGGGTGTACTGATATGCGCAGGGCAGTCTTCTGTCCTCTACTACTGTAAACTTTGGTATTGCTGCTTGTTCAAGATTTTTAAATGTAAACACTCTGCTCTCAAAAGTGAAAGATTTTAAAGACTCTTGCTGTAGCTAGCCTTTCCCACTCTTTGCCCTGGGGGAGAGAGCAGAGGCGTAGGCAGGGTAGGGCCTGAGGGGCAAGGCCCACCCAAAATCTGTAAATGCCCACTCGGCAGCGCTGCATGGGAATTTACAGATATTGTTGTCAGTGCAGTGGGCCCAACTACATTAGCATCAGGCCCCATTTGCTAGACAATCCTGGCTACGCCTCTGGTGCTTCCCGACTCAACAACCCAATCACCCCTTCAGCTCTTCTTACTCGTCTCACAGCACCTCCCATAAGCGAGGAATGCATCTTTTGTTGGTAGATTTCCTTCATGAGGCTTAGCTAGGCCTGTATTCCTTTTCAAAGGGCTATAGAAGAGAGCAAAAAGGGAGAAGGCATAATGGAGCGGGAAGTAGGTGGAAGACGAGGGGTCAGGGGGGTTGGCAGTAAAAGAAACAGGGCCTGGCCTGGCAGAGAGTTGGAAGTTAGGGAACACATTGAGCATAGGAGGAGGAAAGATGCCTCAGGCATGTAACTCTCTGACTCTTCCCCACCGTGCCTGCAGAAAGAGCCTTCCGATTCCTAGCTCTCCCCTGAATGGATACATTTGCCTGGAGAGGCCAGAACTAATTTCAGTTAGCCAGAGGGTAAACAGGGGCCAGTGAGAGGTGCACGCCCCTTCATTTCACTAGGCTCCTGGGGCTTCTGGGAGGAAAAAAGGCATCAGTATTCCAGCAAGATCATCGTCAACAGGGCCACCATCACTAGGGGATTACAGGGCATGCTGTGACACTCTCCGGGGCCTGGTTGGCCAGGCTTATGTTGAAGAGCACATATCCTAACCCTAAGCTACCTGGGTGGCTGCACCATAGAGGCTGCACTGGACATAGGGCTGTGCCCGCAAGGGCTGTGGTCGCGTTTGGGAGCGTTAGGGACGCGTGGAGGACGCAGGGCGCAGACCTCTGCCCGTTTCCGACCAGGATTCGGCCCTCATTCTCAATAGTGGAGCCAGCCACTCCAAAATTGAGGGTGTTAAAGGCAGAAAGCAGCCCTCTCACCCCCAGGGCAAAGAGTGGGAAAGGCTCGTTGCATCAAGAGTCTTTCAAATCTTTCACTTTTGAGAGCAGAGTGTTTACATTTAGGAATCATTAAACAAGCAGCAATATGAAAACATAGAGTAGCAGAGGACAGGAGACTGCCCTATGCATATCAGTACAGCCCAATGACAAAGTCAAAGATTTAACTGACCTGCTTAGCTATTATATTATGGCTGACACCTCACAATGATTATCATCTCTCCGTGAAGCAAAACATCCTCTTAATTGGCTTGAAAGATAGACCTAATGTGCCAAAGGAAGGCAACATGGAAATTCAGACTCCTGCTCTCAGGGGAAGGAGGGTCGACAGCCCAATGGGTTAATGCACCTACTGCAGCCTCCTATGTGTAACCTGCAGGCGACACATTCAGTTGCTGGTGAGATGCTGATACAGGTTTGCTTGCTATGCAGGGGCCGGTGGTCACCTCACAGCACCTCGAGAAGGTGTCCTGTTTGAGTCCCAGTTCAAATATTGTATCAACCATGACCCGTAGATTACACCTTTTCCCCTTGTTTTTTTCCAGTCAATTGGGGCCAGAGAGACAACCTTTTGTATGGGTGTTACCTAGGCCAGTGTGCAGAAAACAAAGGCACAACTGTTAGTAGGAATGCAGGTAATGAAGGGGCATTAGCTGTTGGCTGATCGCACAGGGCAATGCATACCCATTTTCAATTAAAACATTATTTTTTAAATAAAAAGATCATGCCCAGGAGATTGCAGACATTGGATTAGAACTCAGGTCTCCAGCATTCCAAGACCAAGCACTTACCACTTGAGCCACTGGTGGCTGTGCTTCTGAGAGTAGCTTTTGGGCGTATGCCCCTGTGAGCATACCCATTTCAGTTGTGAAACATGTTCACTGGAGCCAAGGAGGATAGAACATCTGGCCCCCCGCTCCACCAAACACCAGCTAACTCCAGTGGCCTAGAGGTTAAGTGCTTGCGTTACAGCGCTGGGGGCCTGGGTTTGAGTCCTGCTTTCGGCACAGAAACGGAATAGTTGGGTAATCAGTTGTGGAGACCCACACTCCTAAAAGATTCAGTGGTTATGTAATGAGTTCCCTGGTAAAGGGAGGGTGGAAGAAAGCACAGATGCAGGACTGTGGAGGTGGGGACAGGGGAGAGGAAGTGCAGGGTAAAAATAAAGGAGGAGGTGGCTCAGGCAAAAAGGGGAGGTAAGGCTGGGTGAAGGGTTCCCTGTGGAAAAGAGGAGGGGGCTGGGTGAGTAGAGGGGGGGTGGGATGAGCAAAGCAGGGGGATGTGGGCCCTGGGTACGGTGTGAGGGGGAGAATACGGCCCTGAATAGTGGAGGGGGGGGGGTGTAAAGGAGGGTCCTAATGTGGGGAAAGGGGCCATTGAGGAGGGGAGAAAAAGGGTGCCCAGTGGAGGATGGAATGCACCGACATTTTTTTCTCATCCGGCACTACCCTTTAGCCTAACCTGTCTCCTCCTTTATACCCTGCACTGCCTGGCTAACTCTATGCTTTCTTCCTCCCTCCCTTCCTTCACCAGGGAACCTACGCCATGCCCTTCTAGACCTACCCTGACTCAGCCAGCCCCACCTCCTCTCCACAGGGACCCCTGCATCTGCCCCTACCTCTCCCTTTAGCCTGCTCTACCTCCTCCTTTAGCCTGCACTCCCTCACTTCCACAGTCCTCACTTCCACTGTCCCACTTCTCTGCTATGTTCCAGAGCAACTGTACAAGGAGATTACCCCACTATTCCGTTTAAGTGCCGAAAGCAGGACTCGAACCCACGCCCCCAGTGCTGTAACGCAAGCACTTAATCTCTAGGCCACTGCAGTTAGCTGGTATTTGGTGGAGCTGGGGGGCCAGATGTTCTATCCTCATTTTCTTCAGTGAACATGTTTCACCATGCAAATGAGTATGCTGACAGGGGCATGCAGAAGAAAGATATATACGCCCAAAAGCAACACTTAGAAACACAGCCACCAGTGGCTCAAGTGGTAAGTGCTTGGTCTTGGGATGCTGGAGACCTGAGTTCTAATCCAATGTCTGGAATCTGCTGGGCATGTATTTTTTATTTAAAAAAAAAAATGTTTTCTTTTCAAAATGGGTATGAATTGACCTGTGCGATCAGCCAACAGCTATTGCCCCTTCAATACCTGCATTCCTACTAACAATTGTGCCTTTGTTTTCTGCACTCTGGCCTTGGTAACACCCATCGAAAAGCGTGTCTCTCTGGCCCCCATCTGACTGGAAAAAACGAGGGGAAAAAGTGTAACCTACGGGTCATGGTTGATAAGATATTTGCACAAGGACTCAAACGGGACACCTTCTCGAGGCGCTGTGAGGTGACCCCCGACCCCTGCATAGCAAGCAAACCTGTATCAGCATCTCACCAGCAAATGAATGTGTCGCCTACTGGCTACGCATAGGAGGCTGCAGGAGGTGCATTAACCCATTGGGCTGTCGACCCTCCTTCCTCTGAGGGCAGAAAACTGAATTTCCATGTTGCCTTCCTTTGGCACATTAGATCTTTCTTTCACCCCAATTCAGAGGATGTGTTGCTTCACGGAGAGATGATACTCATTTTGAGGTGTCAGCCTCTAATAGCTAAGCAGGTCAGTTAAATCTTTACCTTTGTCATTGGGGTGTACTGATATGCGCAGGGCAGTCTTCTGTCCTCTACTACTGTAAACTTTGGTATTGCTGCTTGTTCAAGATTTTTAAATGTAAACACTCTGCTCTCAAAAGTGAAAGATTTTAAAGACTCTTGCTGTAGCTAGCCTTTCCCACTCTTTGCCCTGGGGGAGAGAGCAGAGGCGTAGGCAGGGTAGGGCCTGAGGGGCAAGGCCCACCCAAAATCTGTAAATGCCCACTCGGCAGCGCTGCATGGGAATTTACAGATATTGTTGTCAGTGCAGTGGGCCCAACTACATTAGCATCAGGCCCCATTTGCTAGACAATCCTGGCTACGCCTCTGGTGCTTCCCGACTCAACAACCCAATCACCCCTTCAGCTCTTCTTACTCGTCTCACAGCACCTCCCATAAGCGAGGAATGCATCTTTTGTTGGTAGATTTCCTTCATGAGGCTTAGCTAGGCCTGTATTCCTTTTCAAAGGGCTATAGAAGAGAGCAAAAAGGGAGAAGGCATAATGGAGCGGGAAGTAGGTGGAAGACGAGGGGTCAGGGGGGTTGGCAGTAAAAGAAACAGGGCCTGGCCTGGCAGAGAGTTGGAAGTTAGGGAACACATTGAGCATAGGAGGAGGAAAGATGCCTCAGGCATGTAACTCTCTGACTCTTCCCCACCGTGCCTGCAGAAAGAGCCTTCCGATTCCTAGCTCTCCCCTGAATGGATACATTTGCCTGGAGAGGCCAGAACTAATTTCAGTTAGCCAGAGGGTAAACAGGGGCCAGTGAGAGGTGCACGCCCCTTCATTTCACTAGGCTCCTGGGGCTTCTGGGAGGAAAAAAGGCATCAGTATTCCAGCAAGATCATCGTCAACAGGGCCACCATCACTAGGGGATTACAGGGCATGCTGTGACACTCTCCGGGGCCTGGTTGGCCAGGCTTATGTTGAAGAGCACATATCCTAACCCTAAGCTACCTGGGTGGCTGCACCATAGAGGCTGCACTGGACATAGGGCTGTGCCCGCAAGGGCTGTGGTCGCGTTTGGGAGCGTTAGGGACGCGTGGAGGACGCAGGGCGCAGACCTCTGCCCGTTTCCGACCAGGATTCGGCCCTCATTCTCAATAGTGGAGCCAGCCACTCCAAAATTGAGGGTGTTAAAGGCAGAAAGCAGCCCTCTCACCCCCAGGGCAAAGAGTGGGAAAGGCTCGTTGCATCAAGAGTCTTTCAAATCTTTCACTTTTGAGAGCAGAGTGTTTACATTTAGGAATCATTAAACAAGCAGCAATATGAAAACATAGAGTAGCAGAGGACAGGAGACTGCCCTATGCATATCAGTACAGCCCAATGACAAAGTCAAAGATTTAACTGACCTGCTTAGCTATTATATTATGGCTGACACCTCACAATGATTATCATCTCTCCGTGAAGCAAAACATCCTCTTAATTGGCTTGAAAGATAGACCTAATGTGCCAAAGGAAGGCAACATGGAAATTCAGACTCCTGCTCTCAGGGGAAGGAGGGTCGACAGCCCAATGGGTTAATGCACCTACTGCAGCCTCCTATGTGTAACCTGCAGGCGACACATTCAGTTGCTGGTGAGATGCTGATACAGGTTTGCTTGCTATGCAGGGGCCGGTGGTCACCTCACAGCACCTCGAGAAGGTGTCCTGTTTGAGTCCCAGTTCAAATATTGTATCAACCATGACCCGTAGATTACACCTTTTCCCCTTGTTTTTTTCCAGTCAATTGGGGCCAGAGAGACAACCTTTTGTATGGGTGTTACCTAGGCCAGTGTGCAGAAAACAAAGGCACAACTGTTAGTAGGAATGCAGGTAATGAAGGGGCATTAGCTGTTGGCTGATCGCACAGGGCAATGCATACCCATTTTCAATTAAAACATTATTTTTTAAATAAAAAGATCATGCCCAGGAGATTGCAGACATTGGATTAGAACTCAGGTCTCCAGCATTCCAAGACCAAGCACTTACCACTTGAGCCACTGGTGGCTGTGCTTCTGAGAGTAGCTTTTGGGCGTATGCCCCTGTGAGCATACCCATTTCAGTTGTGAAACATGTTCACTGGAGCCAAGGAGGATAGAACATCTGGCCCCCCGCTCCACCAAACACCAGCTAACTCCAGTGGCCTAGAGGTTAAGTGCTTGCGTTACAGCGCTGGGGGCCTGGGTTTGAGTCCTGCTTTCGGCACAGAAACGGAATAGTTGGGTAATCAGTTGTGGAGACCCACACTCCTAAAAGATTCAGTGGTTATGTAATGAGTTCCCTGGTAAAGGGAGGGTGGAAGAAAGCACAGATGCAGGACTGTGGAGGTGGGGACAGGGGAGAGGAAGTGCAGGGTAAAAATAAAGGAGGAGGTGGCTCAGGCAAAAAGGGGAGGTAAGGCTGGGTGAAGGGTTCCCTGTGGAAAAGAGGAGGGGGCTGGGTGAGTAGAGGGGGGGTGGGATGAGCAAAGCAGGGGGATGTGGGCCCTGGGTACGGTGTGAGGGGGAGAATACGGCCCTGAATAGTGGAGGGGGGGGGGGTGTAAAGGAGGGTCCTAATGTGGGGAAAGGGGCCATTGAGGAGGGGAGAAAAAGGGTGCCCAGTGGAGGATGGAATGCACCGACATTTTTTTCTCATCCGGCACTACCCTTTAGCCTAACCTGTCTCCTCCTTTATACCCTGCACTGCCTGGCTAACTCTATGCTTTCTTCCTCCCTCCCTTCCTTCACCAGGGAACCTACGCCATGCCCTTCTAGACCTACCCTGACTCAGCCAGCCCCACCTCCTCTCCACAGGGACCCCTGCATCTGCCCCTACCTCTCCCTTTAGCCTGCTCTACCTCCTCCTTTAGCCTGCACTCCCTCACTTCCACAGTCCTCACTTCCACTGTCCCACTTCTCTGCTATGTTCCAGAGCAACTGTACAAGGAGATTACCCCACTATTCCGTTTAAGTGCCGAAAGCAGGACTCGAACCCACGCCCCCAGTGCTGTAACGCAAGCACTTAATCTCTAGGCCACTGCAGTTAGCTGGTATTTGGTGGAGCTGGGGGGCCAGATGTTCTATCCTCATTTTCTTCAGTGAACATGTTTCACCATGCAAATGAGTATGCTGACAGGGGCATGCAGAAGAAAGATATATACGCCCAAAAGCAACACTTAGAAACACAGCCACCAGTGGCTCAAGTGGTAAGTGCTTGGTCTTGGGATGCTGGAGACCTGAGTTCTAATCCAATGTCTGGAATCTGCTGGGCATGTATTTTTTATTTAAAAAAAAAAATGTTTTCTTTTCAAAATGGGTATGAATTGACCTGTGCGATCAGCCAACAGCTATTGCCCCTTCAATACCTGCATTCCTACTAACAATTGTGCCTTTGTTTTCTGCACTCTGGCCTTGGTAACACCCATCGAAAAGCGTGTCTCTCTGGCCCCCATCTGACTGGAAAAAACGAGGGGAAAAAGTGTAACCTACGGGTCATGGTTGATAAGATATTTGCACAAGGACTCAAACGGGACACCTTCTCGAGGCGCTGTGAGGTGACCCCCGACCCCTGCATAGCAAGCAAACCTGTATCAGCATCTCACCAGCAAATGAATGTGTCGCCTACTGGCTACGCATAGGAGGCTGCAGGAGGTGCATTAACCCATTGGGCTGTCGACCCTCCTTCCTCTGAGGGCAGAAAACTGAATTTCCATGTTGCCTTCCTTTGGCACATTAGATCTTTCTTTCACCCCAATTCAGAGGATGTGTTGCTTCACGGAGAGATGATACTCATTTTGAGGTGTCAGCCTCTAATAGCTAAGCAGGTCAGTTAAATCTTTACCTTTGTCATTGGGGTGTACTGATATGCGCAGGGCAGTCTTCTGTCCTCTACTACTGTAAACTTTGGTATTGCTGCTTGTTCAAGATTTTTAAATGTAAACACTCTGCTCTCAAAAGTGAAAGATTTTAAAGACTCTTGCTGTAGCTAGCCTTTCCCACTCTTTGCCCTGGGGGAGAGAGCAGAGGCGTAGGCAGGGTAGGGCCTGAGGGGCAAGGCCCACCCAAAATCTGTAAATGCCCACTCGGCAGCGCTGCATGGGAATTTACAGATATTGTTGTCAGTGCAGTGGGCCCAACTACATTAGCATCAGGCCCCATTTGCTAGACAATCCTGGCTACGCCTCTGGTGCTTCCCGACTCAACAACCCAATCACCCCTTCAGCTCTTCTTACTCGTCTCACAGCACCTCCCATAAGCGAGGAATGCATCTTTTGTTGGTAGATTTCCTTCATGAGGCTTAGCTAGGCCTGTATTCCTTTTCAAAGGGCTATAGAAGAGAGCAAAAAGGGAGAAGGCATAATGGAGCGGGAAGTAGGTGGAAGACGAGGGGTCAGGGGGGTTGGCAGTAAAAGAAACAGGGCCTGGCCTGGCAGAGAGTTGGAAGTTAGGGAACACATTGAGCATAGGAGGAGGAAAGATGCCTCAGGCATGTAACTCTCTGACTCTTCCCCACCGTGCCTGCAGAAAGAGCCTTCCGATTCCTAGCTCTCCCCTGAATGGATACATTTGCCTGGAGAGGCCAGAACTAATTTCAGTTAGCCAGAGGGTAAACAGGGGCCAGTGAGAGGTGCACGCCCCTTCATTTCACTAGGCTCCTGGGGCTTCTGGGAGGAAAAAAGGCATCAGTATTCCAGCAAGATCATCGTCAACAGGGCCACCATCACTAGGGGATTACAGGGCATGCTGTGACACTCTCCGGGGCCTGGTTGGCCAGGCTTATGTTGAAGAGCACATATCCTAACCCTAAGCTACCTGGGTGGCTGCACCATAGAGGCTGCACTGGACATAGGGCTGTGCCCGCAAGGGCTGTGGTCGCGTTTGGGAGCGTTAGGGACGCGTGGAGGACGCAGGGCGCAGACCTCTGCCCGTTTCCGACCAGGATTCGGCCCTCATTCTCAATAGTGGAGCCAGCCACTCCAAAATTGAGGGTGTTAAAGGCAGAAAGCAGCCCTCTCACCCCCAGGGCAAAGAGTGGGAAAGGCTCGTTGCATCAAGAGTCTTTCAAATCTTTCACTTTTGAGAGCAGAGTGTTTACATTTAGGAATCATTAAACAAGCAGCAATATGAAAACATAGAGTAGCAGAGGACAGGAGACTGCCCTATGCATATCAGTACAGCCCAATGACAAAGTCAAAGATTTAACTGACCTGCTTAGCTATTATATTATGGCTGACACCTCACAATGATTATCATCTCTCCGTGAAGCAAAACATCCTCTTAATTGGCTTGAAAGATAGACCTAATGTGCCAAAGGAAGGCAACATGGAAATTCAGACTCCTGCTCTCAGGGGAAGGAGGGTCGACAGCCCAATGGGTTAATGCACCTACTGCAGCCTCCTATGTGTAACCTGCAGGCGACACATTCAGTTGCTGGTGAGATGCTGATACAGGTTTGCTTGCTATGCAGGGGCCGGTGGTCACCTCACAGCACCTCGAGAAGGTGTCCTGTTTGAGTCCCAGTTCAAATATTGTATCAACCATAACCCGTAGATTACACCTTTTCCCCTTGTTTTTTTCCAGTCAATTGGGGCCAGAGAGACAACCTTTTGTATGGGTGTTACCTAGGCCAGTGTGCAGAAAACAAAGGCACAACTGTTAGTAGGAATGCAGGTAATGAAGGGGCATTAGCTGTTGGCTGATCGCACAGGGCAATGCATACCCATTTTCAATTAAAACATTATTTTTTAAATAAAAAGATCATGCCCAGGAGATTGCAGACATTGGATTAGAACTCAGGTCTCCAGCATTCCAAGACCAAGCACTTACCACTTGAGCCACTGGTGGCTGTGCTTCTGAGAGTAGCTTTTGGGCGTATGCCCCTGTGAGCATACCCATTTCAGTTGTGAAACATGTTCACTGGAGCCAAGGAGGATAGAACATCTGGCCCCCCGCTCCACCAAACACCAGCTAACTCCAGTGGCCTAGAGGTTAAGTGCTTGCGTTACAGCGCTGGGGGCCTGGGTTTGAGTCCTGCTTTCGGCACAGAAACGGAATAGTTGGGTAATCAGTTGTGGAGACCCACACTCCTAAAAGATTCAGTGGTTATGTAATGAGTTCCCTGGTAAAGGGAGGGTGGAAGAAAGCACAGATGCAGGACTGTGGAGGTGGGGACAGGGGAGAGGAAGTGCAGGGTAAAAATAAAGGAGGAGGTGGCTCAGGCAAAAAGGGGAGGTAAGGCTGGGTGAAGGGTTCCCTGTGGAAAAGAGGAGGGGGCTGGGTGAGTAGAGGGGGGGTGGGATGAGCAAAGCAGGGGGATGTGGGCCCTGGGTACGGTGTGAGGGGGAGAATACGGCCCTGAATAGTGGAGGGGGGGGGGTGTAAAGGAGGGTCCTAATGTGGGGAAAGGGGCCATTGAGGAGGGGAGAAAAAGGGTGCCCAGTGGAGGATGGAATGCACCGACATTTTTTTCTCATCCGGCACTACCCTTTAGCCTAACCTGTCTCCTCCTTTATACCCTGCACTGCCTGACTAACTCTATGCTTTCTTCCTCCCTCCCTTCCTCCCTTCCTTCACCAGGGAACCTATGCCATGCCCTTCTAGACCTACCCTGACTCAGCCAGCCCCACCTCCTCTCCACAGGGACCCCTGCATCTGCCCCTACCTCTCCCTTTAGCCTGCTCTACCTCCTCCTTTAGCCTGCACTCCCTCACTTCCACAGTCCTCACTTCCACTGTCCCACTTCTCTGCTATGTTCCACAGCAACTGTACAAGGAGATTACCCCACTATTCCGTTTAAGTGCCGAAAGCAGGACTCGAACCCACGCCCCCAGTGCTGTAACGCAAGCACTTAATCTCTAGGCCACTGCAGTTAGCTGGTATTTGGTGGAGCTGGGGGGCCAGATGTTCTATCCTCATTTTCTTCAGTGAACATGTTTCACCATGCAAATGAGTATGCTGACAGGGGCATGCAGAAGAAAGATATATACGCCCAAAAGCAACACTTAGAAACACAGCCACCAGTGGCTCAAGTGGTAAGTGCTTGGTCTTGGGATGCTGGAGACCTGAGTTCTAATCCAATGTCTGGAATCTGCTGGGCATGTATTTTTTATTTAAAAAAAAAAAATGTTTTCTTTTCAAAATGGGTATGAATTGACCTGTGCGATCAGCCAACAGCTATTGCCCCTTCAATACCTGCATTCCTACTAACAATTGTGCCTTTGTTTTCTGCACTCTGGCCTTGGTAACACCCATCGAAAAGCGTGTCTCTCTGGCCCCCATCTGACTGGAAAAAACGAGGGGAAAAAGTGTAACCTACGGGTCATGGTTGATAAGATATTTGCACAAGGACTCAAACGGGACACCTTCTCGAGGCACTGTGAGGTGACCCCCGACCCCTGCATAGCAAGCAAACCTGTATCAGCATCTCACCAGCAAATGAATGTGTCGCCTACTGGCTACGCATAGGAGGCTGCAGGAGGTGCATTAACCCATTGGGCTGTCGACCCTCCTTCCTCTGAGGGCAGAAAACTGAATTTCCATGTTGCCTTCCTTTGGCACATTAGATCTTTCTTTCACCCCAATTCAGAGGATGTGTTGCTTCACGGAGAGATGATACTCATTTTGAGGTGTCAGCCTCTAATAGCTAAGCAGGTCAGTTAAATCTTTACCTTTGTCATTGGGGTGTACTGATATGCGCAGGGCAGTCTTCTGTCCTCTACTACTGTAAACTTTGGTATTGCTGCTTGTTCAAGATTTTTAAATGTAAACACTCTGCTCTCAAAAGTGAAAGATTTTAAAGACTCTTGCTGTAGCTAGCCTTTCCCACTCTTTGCCCTGGGGGAGAGAGCAGAGGCGTAGGCAGGGTAGGGCCTGAGGGGCAAGGCCCACCCAAAATCTGTAAATGCCCACTCGGCAGCGCTGCATGGGAATTTACAGATATTGTTGTCAGTGCAGTGGGCCCAACTACATTAGCATCAGGCCCCATTTGCTAGACAATCCTGGCTACGCCTCTGGTGCTTCCCGACTCAACAACCCAATCACCCCTTCAGCTCTTCTTACTCGTCTCACAGCACCTCCCATAAGCGAGGAATGCATCTTTTGTTGGTAGATTTCCTTCATGAGGCTTAGCTAGGCCTGTATTCCTTTTCAAAGGGCTATAGAAGAGAGCAAAAAGGGAGAAGGCATAATGGAGCGGGAAGTAGGTGGAAGACGAGGGGTCAGGGGGGTTGGCAGTAAAAGAAACAGGGCCTGGCCTGGCAGAGAGTTGGAAGTTAGGGAACACATTGAGCATAGGAGGAGGAAAGATGCCTCAGGCATGTAACTCTCTGACTCTTCCCCACCGTGCCTGCAGAAAGAGCCTTCCGATTCCTAGCTCTCCCCTGAATGGATACATTTGCCTGGAGAGGCCAGAACTAATTTCAGTTAGCCAGAGGGTAAACAGGGGCCAGTGAGAGGTGCACGCCCCTTCATTTCACTAGGCTCCTGGGGCTTCTGGGAGGAAAAAAGGCATCAGTATTCCAGCAAGATCATCGTCAACAGGGCCACCATCACTAGGGGATTACAGGGCATGCTGTGACACTCTCCGGGGCCTGGTTGGCCAGGCTTATGTTGAAGAGCACATATCCTAACCCTAAGCTACCTGGGTGGCTGCACCATAGAGGCTGCACTGGACATAGGGCTGTGCCCGCAAGGGCTGTGGTCGCGTTTGGGAGCGTTAGGGACGCGTGGAGGACGCAGGGCGCAGACCTCTGCCCGTTTCCGACCAGGATTCGGCCCTCATTCTCAATAGTGGAGCCAGCCACTCCAAAATTGAGGGTGTTAAAGGCAGAAAGCAGCCCTCTCACCCCCAGGGCAAAGAGTGGGAAAGGCTCGTTGCATCAAGAGTCTTTCAAATCTTTCACTTTTGAGAGCAGAGTGTTTACATTTAGGAATCATTAAACAAGCAGCAATATGAAAACATAGAGTAGCAGAGGACAGGAGACTGCCCTATGCATATCAGTACAGCCCAATGACAAAGTCAAAGATTTAACTGACCTGCTTAGCTATTATATTATGGCTGACACCTCACAATGATTATCATCTCTCCGTGAAGCAAAACATCCTCTTAATTGGCTTGAAAGATAGACCTAATGTGCCAAAGGAAGGCAACATGGAAATTCAGACTCCTGCTCTCAGGGGAAGGAGGGTCGACAGCCCAATGGGTTAATGCACCTACTGCAGCCTCCTATGTGTAACCTGCAGGCGACACATTCAGTTGCTGGTGAGATGCTGATACAGGTTTGCTTGCTATGCAGGGGCCGGTGGTCACCTCACAGCACCTCGAGAAGGTGTCCTGTTTGAGTCCCAGTTCAAATATTGTATCAACCATGACCCGTAGATTACACCTTTTCCCCTTGTTTTTTTCCAGTCAATTGGGGCCAGAGAGACAACCTTTTGTATGGGTGTTACCTAGGCCAGTGTGCAGAAAACAAAGGCACAACTGTTAGTAGGAATGCAGGTAATGAAGGGGCATTAGCTGTTGGCTGATCGCACAGGGCAATGCATACCCATTTTCAATTAAAACATTATTTTTTAAATAAAAAGATCATGCCCAGGAGATTGCAGACATTGGATTAGAACTCAGGTCTCCAGCATTCCAAGACCAAGCACTTACCACTTGAGCCACTGGTGGCTGTGCTTCTGAGAGTAGCTTTTGGGCGTATGCCCCTGTGAGCATACCCATTTCAGTTGTGAAACATGTTCACTGGAGCCAAGGAGGATAGAACATCTGGCCCCCCGCTCCACCAAACACCAGCTAACTCCAGTGGCCTAGAGGTTAAGTGCTTGCGTTACAGCGCTGGGGGCCTGGGTTTGAGTCCTGCTTTCGGCACAGAAACGGAATAGTTGGGTAATCAGTTGTGGAGACCCACACTCCTAAAAGATTCAGTGGTTATGTAATGAGTTCCCTGGTAAAGGGAGGGTGGAAGAAAGCACAGATGCAGGACTGTGGAGGTGGGGACAGGGGAGAGGAAGTGCAGGGTAAAAATAAAGGAGGAGGTGGCTCAGGCAAAAAGGGGAGGTAAGGCTGGGTGAAGGGTTCCCTGTGGAAAAGAGGAGGGGGCTGGGTGAGTAGAGGGGGGGTGGGATGAGCAAAGCAGGGGGATGTGGGCCCTGGGTACGGTGTGAGGGGGAGAATACGGCCCTGAATAGTGGAGGGGGGGGGGTGTAAAGGAGGGTCCTAATGTGGGGAAAGGGGCCATTGAGGAGGGGAGAAAAAGGGTGCCCAGTGGAGGATGGAATGCACCGACATTTTTTTCTCATCCGGCACTACCCTTTAGCCTAACCTGTCTCCTCCTTTATACCCTGCACTGCCTGGCTAACTCTATGCTTTCTTCCTCCCTCCCTTCCTTCACCAGGGAACCTACGCCATGCCCTTCTAGACCTACCCTGACTCAGCCAGCCCCACCTCCTCTCCACAGGGACCCCTGCATCTGCCCCTACCTCTCCCTTTAGCCTGCTCTACCTCCTCCTTTAGCCTGCACTCCCTCACTTCCACAGTCCTCACTTCCACTGTCCCACTTCTCTGCTATGTTCCAGAGCAACTGTACAAGGAGATTACCCCACTATTCCGTTTAAGTGCCGAAAGCAGGACTCGAACCCACGCCCCCAGTGCTGTAACGCAAGCACTTAATCTCTAGGCCACTGCAGTTAGCTGGTATTTGGTGGAGCTGGGGGGCCAGATGTTCTATCCTCATTTTCTTCAGTGAACATGTTTCACCATGCAAATGAGTATGCTGACAGGGGCATGCAGAAGAAAGATATATACGCCCAAAAGCAACACTTAGAAACACAGCCACCAGTGGCTCAAGTGGTAAGTGCTTGGTCTTGGGATGCTGGAGACCTGAGTTCTAATCCAATGTCTGGAATCTGCTGGGCATGTATTTTTTATTTAAAAAAAAAAATGTTTTCTTTTCAAAATGGGTATGAATTGACCTGTGCGATCAGCCAACAGCTATTGCCCCTTCAATACCTGCATTCCTACTAACAATTGTGCCTTTGTTTTCTGCACTCTGGCCTTGGTAACACCCATCGAAAAGCGTGTCTCTCTGGCCCCCATCTGACTGGAAAAAACGAGGGGAAAAAGTGTAACCTACGGGTCATGGTTGATAAGATATTTGCACAAGGACTCAAACGGGACACCTTCTCGAGGCGCTGTGAGGTGACCCCCGACCCCTGCATAGCAAGCAAACCTGTATCAGCATCTCACCAGCAAATGAATGTGTCGCCTACTGGCTACGCATAGGAGGCTGCAGGAGGTGCATTAACCCATTGGGCTGTCGACCCTCCTTCCTCTGAGGGCAGAAAACTGAATTTCCATGTTGCCTTCCTTTGGCACATTAGATCTTTCTTTCACCCCAATTCAGAGGATGTGTTGCTTCACGGAGAGATGATACTCATTTTGAGGTGTCAGCCTCTAATAGCTAAGCAGGTCAGTTAAATCTTTACCTTTGTCATTGGGGTGTACTGATATGCGCAGGGCAGTCTTCTGTCCTCTACTACTGTAAACTTTGGTATTGCTGCTTGTTCAAGATTTTTAAATGTAAACACTCTGCTCTCAAAAGTGAAAGATTTTAAAGACTCTTGCTGTAGCTAGCCTTTCCCACTCTTTGCCCTGGGGGAGAGAGCAGAGGCGTAGGCAGGGTAGGGCCTGAGGGGCAAGGCCCACCCAAAATCTGTAAATGCCCACTCGGCAGCGCTGCATGGGAATTTACAGATATTGTTGTCAGTGCAGTGGGCCCAACTACATTAGCATCAGGCCCCATTTGCTAGACAATCCTGGCTACGCCTCTGGTGCTTCCCGACTCAACAACCCAATCACCCCTTCAGCTCTTCTTACTCGTCTCACAGCACCTCCCATAAGCGAGGAATGCATCTTTTGTTGGTAGATTTCCTTCATGAGGCTTAGCTAGGCCTGTATTCCTTTTCAAAGGGCTATAGAAGAGAGCAAAAAGGGAGAAGGCATAATGGAGCGGGAAGTAGGTGGAAGACGAGGGGTCAGGGGGGTTGGCAGTAAAAGAAACAGGGCCTGGCCTGGCAGAGAGTTGGAAGTTAGGGAACACATTGAGCATAGGAGGAGGAAAGATGCCTCAGGCATGTAACTCTCTGACTCTTCCCCACCGTGCCTGCAGAAAGAGCCTTCCGATTCCTAGCTCTCCCCTGAATGGATACATTTGCCTGGAGAGGCCAGAACTAATTTCAGTTAGCCAGAGGGTAAACAGGGGCCAGTGAGAGGTGCACGCCCCTTCATTTCACTAGGCTCCTGGGGCTTCTGGGAGGAAAAAAGGCATCAGTATTCCAGCAAGATCATCGTCAACAGGGCCACCATCACTAGGGGATTACAGGGCATGCTGTGACACTCTCCGGGGCCTGGTTGGCCAGGCTTATGTTGAAGAGCACATATCCTAACCCTAAGCTACCTGGGTGGCTGCACCATAGAGGCTGCACTGGACATAGGGCTGTGCCCGCAAGGGCTGTGGTCGCGTTTGGGAGCGTTAGGGACGCGTGGAGGACGCAGGGCGCAGACCTCTGCCCGTTTCCGACCAGGATTCGGCCCTCATTCTCAATAGTGGAGCCAGCCACTCCAAAATTGAGGGTGTTAAAGGCAGAAAGCAGCCCTCTCACCCCCAGGGCAAAGAGTGGGAAAGGCTCGTTGCATCAAGAGTCTTTCAAATCTTTCACTTTTGAGAGCAGAGTGTTTACATTTAGGAATCATTAAACAAGCAGCAATATGAAAACATAGAGTAGCAGAGGACAGGAGACTGCCCTATGCATATCAGTACAGCCCAATGACAAAGTCAAAGATTTAACTGACCTGCTTAGCTATTATATTATGGCTGACACCTCACAATGATTATCATCTCTCCGTGAAGCAAAACATCCTCTTAATTGGCTTGAAAGATAGACCTAATGTGCCAAAGGAAGGCAACATGGAAATTCAGACTCCTGCTCTCAGGGGAAGGAGGGTCGACAGCCCAATGGGTTAATGCACCTACTGCAGCCTCCTATGTGTAACCTGCAGGCGACACATTCAGTTGCTGGTGAGATGCTGATACAGGTTTGCTTGCTATGCAGGGGCCGGTGGTCACCTCACAGCACCTCGAGAAGGTGTCCTGTTTGAGTCCCAGTTCAAATATTGTATCAACCATGACCCGTAGATTACACCTTTTCCCCTTGTTTTTTTCCAGTCAATTGGGGCCAGAGAGACAACCTTTTGTATGGGTGTTACCTAGGCCAGTGTGCAGAAAACAAAGGCACAACTGTTAGTAGGAATGCAGGTAATGAAGGGGCATTAGCTGTTGGCTGATCGCACAGGGCAATGCATACCCATTTTCAATTAAAACATTATTTTTTAAATAAAAAGATCATGCCCAGGAGATTGCAGACATTGGATTAGAACTCAGGTCTCCAGCATTCCAAGACCAAGCACTTACCACTTGAGCCACTGGTGGCTGTGCTTCTGAGAGTAGCTTTTGGGCGTATGCCCCTGTGAGCATACCCATTTCAGTTGTGAAACATGTTCACTGGAGCCAAGGAGGATAGAACATCTGGCCCCCCGCTCCACCAAACACCAGCTAACTCCAGTGGCCTAGAGGTTAAGTGCTTGCGTTACAGCGCTGGGGGCCTGGGTTTGAGTCCTGCTTTCGGCACAGAAACGGAATAGTTGGGTAATCAGTTGTGGAGACCCACACTCCTAAAAGATTCAGTGGTTATGTAATGAGTTCCCTGGTAAAGGGAGGGTGGAAGAAAGCACAGATGCAGGACTGTGGAGGTGGGGACAGGGGAGAGGAAGTGCAGGGTAAAAATAAAGGAGGAGGTGGCTCAGGCAAAAAGGGGAGGTAAGGCTGGGTGAAGGGTTCCCTGTGGAAAAGAGGAGGGGGCTGGGTGAGTAGAGGGGGGGTGGGATGAGCAAAGCAGGGGGATGTGGGCCCTGGGTACGGTGTGAGGGGGAGAATACGGCCCTGAATAGTGGAGGGGGGGGGGTGTAAAGGAGGGTCCTAATGTGGGGAAAGGGGCCATTGAGGAGGGGAGAAAAAGGGTGCCCAGTGGAGGATGGAATGCACCGACATTTTTTTCTCATCCGGCACTACCCTTTAGCCTAACCTGTCTCCTCCTTTATACCCTGCACTGCCTGGCTAACTCTATGCTTTCTTCCTCCCTCCCTTCCTTCACCAGGGAACCTACGCCATGCCCTTCTAGACCTACCCTGACTCAGCCAGCCCCACCTCCTCTCCACAGGGACCCCTGCATCTGCCCCTACCTCTCCCTTTAGCCTGCTCTACCTCCTCCTTTAGCCTGCACTCCCTCACTTCCACAGTCCTCACTTCCACTGTCCCACTTCTCTGCTATGTTCCAGAGCAACTGTACAAGGAGATTACCCCACTATTCCGTTTAAGTGCCGAAAGCAGGACTCGAACCCACGCCCCCAGTGCTGTAACGCAAGCACTTAATCTCTAGGCCACTGCAGTTAGCTGGTATTTGGTGGAGCTGGGGGGCCAGATGTTCTATCCTCATTTTCTTCAGTGAACATGTTTCACCATGCAAATGAGTATGCTGACAGGGGCATGCAGAAGAAAGATATATACGCCCAAAAGCAACACTTAGAAACACAGCCACCAGTGGCTCAAGTGGTAAGTGCTTGGTCTTGGGATGCTGGAGACCTGAGTTCTAATCCAATGTCTGGAATCTGCTGGGCATGTATTTTTTATTTAAAAAAAAAAATGTTTTCTTTTCAAAATGGGTATGAATTGACCTGTGCGATCAGCCAACAGCTATTGCCCCTTCAATACCTGCATTCCTACTAACAATTGTGCCTTTGTTTTCTGCACTCTGGCCTTGGTAACACCCATCGAAAAGCGTGTCTCTCTGGCCCCCATCTGACTGGAAAAAACGAGGGGAAAAAGTGTAACCTACGGGTCATGGTTGATAAGATATTTGCACAAGGACTCAAACGGGACACCTTCTCGAGGCGCTGTGAGGTGACCCCCGACCCCTGCATAGCAAGCAAACCTGTATCAGCATCTCACCAGCAAATGAATGTGTCGCCTACTGGCTACGCATAGGAGGCTGCAGGAGGTGCATTAACCCATTGGGCTGTCGACCCTCCTTCCTCTGAGGGCAGAAAACTGAATTTCCATGTTGCCTTCCTTTGGCACATTAGATCTTTCTTTCACCCCAATTCAGAAGATGTGTTGCTTCACGGAGAGATGATACTCATTTTGAGGTGTCAGCCTCTAATAGCTAAGCAGGTCAGTTAAATCTTTACCTTTGTCATTGGGGTGTACTGATATGCGCAGGGCAGTCTTCTGTCCTCTACTACTGTAAACTTTGGTATTGCTGCTTGTTCAAGATTTTTAAATGTAAACACTCTGCTCTCAAAAGTGAAAGATTTTAAAGACTCTTGCTGTAGCTAGCCTTTCCCACTCTTTGCCCTGGGGGAGAGAGCAGAGGCGTAGGCAGGGTAGGGCCTGAGGGGCAAGGCCCACCCAAAATCTGTAAATGCCCACTCGGCAGCGCTGCATGGGAATTTACAGATATTGTTGTCAGTGCAGTGGGCCCAACTACATTAGCATCAGGCCCCATTTGCTAGACAATCCTGGCTACGCCTCTGGTGCTTCCCGACTCAACAACCCAATCACCCCTTCAGCTCTTCTTACTCGTCTCACAGCACCTCCCATAAGCGAGGAATGCATCTTTTGTTGGTAGATTTCCTTCATGAGGCTTAGCTAGGCCTGTATTCCTTTTCAAAGGGCTATAGAAGAGAGCAAAAAGGGAGAAGGCATAATGGAGCGGGAAGTAGGTGGAAGACGAGGGGTCAGGGGGGTTGGCAGTAAAAGAAACAGGGCCTGGCCTGGCAGAGAGTTGGAAGTTAGGGAACACATTGAGCATAGGAGGAGGAAAGATGCCTCAGGCATGTAACTCTCTGACTCTTCCCCACCGTGCCTGCAGAAAGAGCCTTCCGATTCCTAGCTCTCCCCTGAATGGATACATTTGCCTGGAGAGGCCAGAACTAATTTCAGTTAGCCAGAGGGTAAACAGGGGCCAGTGAGAGGTGCACGCCCCTTCATTTCACTAGGCTCCTGGGGCTTCTGGGAGGAAAAAAGGCATCAGTATTCCAGCAAGATCATCGTCAACAGGGCCACCATCACTAGGGGATTACAGGGCATGCTGTGACACTCTCCGGGGCCTGGTTGGCCAGGCTTATGTTGAAGAGCACATATCCTAACCCTAAGCTACCTGGGTGGCTGCACCATAGAGGCTGCACTGGACATAGGGCTGTGCCCGCAAGGGCTGTGGTCGCGTTTGGGAGCGTTAGGGACGCGTGGAGGACGCAGGGCGCAGACCTCTGCCCGTTTCCGACCAGGATTCGGCCCTCATTCTCAATAGTGGAGCCAGCCACTCCAAAATTGAGGGTGTTAAAGGCAGAAAGCAGCCCTCTCACCCCCAGGGCAAAGAGTGGGAAAGGCTCGTTGCATCAAGAGTCTTTCAAATCTTTCACTTTTGAGAGCAGAGTGTTTACATTTAGGAATCATTAAACAAGCAGCAATATGAAAACATAGAGTAGCAGAGGACAGGAGACTGCCCTATGCATATCAGTACAGCCCAATGACAAAGTCAAAGATTTAACTGACCTGCTTAGCTATTATATTATGGCTGACACCTCACAATGATTATCATCTCTCCGTGAAGCAAAACATCCTCTTAATTGGCTTGAAAGATAGACCTAATGTGCCAAAGGAAGGCAACATGGAAATTCAGACTCCTGCTCTCAGGGGAAGGAGGGTCGACAGCCCAATGGGTTAATGCACCTACTGCAGCCTCCTATGTGTAACCTGCAGGCGACACATTCAGTTGCTGGTGAGATGCTGATACAGGTTTGCTTGCTATGCAGGGGCCGGTGGTCACCTCACAGCACCTCGAGAAGGTGTCCTGTTTGAGTCCCAGTTCAAATATTGTATCAACCATGACCCGTAGATTACACCTTTTCCCCTTGTTTTTTTCCAGTCAATTGGGGCCAGAGAGACAACCTTTTGTATGGGTGTTACCTAGGCCAGTGTGCAGAAAACAAAGGCACAACTGTTAGTAGGAATGCAGGTAATGAAGGGGCATTAGCTGTTGGCTGATCGCACAGGGCAATGCATACCCATTTTCAATTAAAACATTATTTTTTAAATAAAAAGATCATGCCCAGGAGATTGCAGACATTGGATTAGAACTCAGGTCTCCAGCATTCCAAGACCAAGCACTTACCACTTGAGCCACTGGTGGCTGTGCTTCTGAGAGTAGCTTTTGGGCGTATGCCCCTGTGAGCATACCCATTTCAGTTGTGAAACATGTTCACTGGAGCCAAGGAGGATAGAACATCTGGCCCCCCGCTCCACCAAACACCAGCTAACTCCAGTGGCCTAGAGGTTAAGTGCTTGCGTTACAGCGCTGGGGGCCTGGGTTTGAGTCCTGCTTTCGGCACAGAAACGGAATAGTTGGGTAATCAGTTGTGGAGACCCACACTCCTAAAAGATTCAGTGGTTATGTAATGAGTTCCCTGGTAAAGGGAGGGTGGAAGAAAGCACAGATGCAGGACTGTGGAGGTGGGGACAGGGGAGAGGAAGTGCAGGGTAAAAATAAAGGAGGAGGTGGCTCAGGCAAAAAGGGGAGGTAAGGCTGGGTGAAGGGTTCCCTGTGGAAAAGAGGAGGGGGCTGGGTGAGTAGAGGGGGGGTGGGATGAGCAAAGCAGGGGGATGTGGGCCCTGGGTACGGTGTGAGGGGGAGAATACGGCCCTGAATAGTGGAGGGGGGGGGGTGTAAAGGAGGGTCCTAATGTGGGGAAAGGGGCCATTGAGGAGGGGAGAAAAAGGGTGCCCAGTGGAGGATGGAATGCACCGACATTTTTTTCTCATCCGGCACTACCCTTTAGCCTAACCTGTCTCCTCCTTTATACCCTGCACTGCCTGGCTAACTCTATGCTTTCTTCCTCCCTCCCTTCCTTCACCAGGGAACCTACGCCATGCCCTTCTAGACCTACCCTGACTCAGCCAGCCCCACCTCCTCTCCACAGGGACCCCTGCATCTGCCCCTACCTCTCCCTTTAGCCTGCTCTACCTCCTCCTTTAGCCTGCACTCCCTCACTTCCACAGTCCTCACTTCCACTGTCCCACTTCTCTGCTATGTTCCAGAGCAACTGTACAAGGAGATTACCCCACTATTCCGTTTAAGTGCCGAAAGCAGGACTCGAACCCACGCCCCCAGTGCTGTAACGCAAGCACTTAATCTCTAGGCCACTGCAGTTAGCTGGTATTTGGTGGAGCTGGGGGGCCAGATGTTCTATCCTCATTTTCTTCAGTGAACATGTTTCACCATGCAAATGAGTATGCTGACAGGGGCATGCAGAAGAAAGATATATACGCCCAAAAGCAACACTTAGAAACACAGCCACCAGTGGCTCAAGTGGTAAGTGCTTGGTCTTGGGATGCTGGAGACCTGAGTTCTAATCCAATGTCTGGAATCTGCTGGGCATGTATTTTTTATTTAAAAAAAAAAATGTTTTCTTTTCAAAATGGGTATGAATTGACCTGTGCGATCAGCCAACAGCTAATGCCCCTTCAATACCTGCATTCCTACTAACAATTGTGCCTTTGTTTTCTGCACTCTGGCCTTGGTAACACCCATCGAAAAGCGTGTCTCTCTGGCCCCCATCTGACTGGAAAAAACGAGGGGAAAAAGTGTAACCTACGGGTCATGGTTGATAAGATATTTGCACAAGGACTCAAACGGGACACCTTCTCGAGGCGCTGTGAGGTGACCCCCGACCCCTGCATAGCAAGCAAACCTGTATCAGCATCTCACCAGCAAATGAATGTGTCGCCTACTGGCTACGCATAGGAGGCTGCAGGAGGTGCATTAACCCATTGGGCTGTCGACCCTCCTTCCTCTGAGGGCAGAAAACTGAATTTCCATGTTGCCTTCCTTTGGCACATTAGATCTTTCTTTCACCCCAATTCAGAGGATGTGTTGCTTCACGGAGAGATGATACTCATTTTGAGGTGTCAGCCTCTAATAGCTAAGCAGGTCAGTTAAATCTTTACCTTTGTCATTGGGGTGTACTGATATGCGCAGGGCAGTCTTCTGTCCTCTACTACTGTAAACTTTGGTATTGCTGCTTGTTCAAGATTTTTAAATGTAAACACTCTGCTCTCAAAAGTGAAAGATTTTAAAGACTCTTGCTGTAGCTAGCCTTTCCCACTCTTTGCCCTGGGGGAGAGAGCAGAGGCGTAGGCAGGGTAGGGCCTGAGGGGCAAGGCCCACCCAAAATCTGTAAATGCCCACTCGGCAGCGCTGCATGGGAATTTACAGATATTGTTGTCAGTGCAGTGGGCCCAACTACATTAGCATCAGGCCCCATTTGCTAGACAATCCTGGCTACGCCTCTGGTGCTTCCCGACTCAACAACCCAATCACCCCTTCAGCTCTTCTTACTCGTCTCACAGCACCTCCCATAAGCGAGGAATGCATCTTTTGTTGGTAGATTTCCTTCATGAGGCTTAGCTAGGCCTGTATTCCTTTTCAAAGGGCTATAGAAGAGAGCAAAAAGGGAGAAGGCATAATGGAGCGGGAAGTAGGTGGAAGACGAGGGGTCAGGGGGGTTGGCAGTAAAAGAAACAGGGCCTGGCCTGGCAGAGAGTTGGAAGTTAGGGAACACATTGAGCATAGGAGGAGGAAAGATGCCTCAGGCATGTAACTCTCTGACTCTTCCCCACCGTGCCTGCAGAAAGAGCCTTCCGATTCCTAGCTCTCCCCTGAATGGATACATTTGCCTGGAGAGGCCAGAACTAATTTCAGTTAGCCAGAGGGTAAACAGGGGCCAGTGAGAGGTGCACGCCCCTTCATTTCACTAGGCTCCTGGGGCTTCTGGGAGGAAAAAAGGCATCAGTATTCCAGCAAGATCATCGTCAACAGGGCCACCATCACTAGGGGATTACAGGGCATGCTGTGACACTCTCCGGGGCCTGGTTGGCCAGGCTTATGTTGAAGAGCACATATCCTAACCCTAAGCTACCTGGGTGGCTGCACCATAGAGGCTGCACTGGACATAGGGCTGTGCCCGCAAGGGCTGTGGTCGCGTTTGGGAGCGTTAGGGACGCGTGGAGGACGCAGGGCGCAGACCTCTGCCCGTTTCCGACCAGGATTCGGCCCTCATTCTCAATAGTGGAGCCAGCCACTCCAAAATTGAGGGTGTTAAAGGCAGAAAGCAGCCCTCTCACCCCCAGGGCAAAGAGTGGGAAAGGCTCGTTGCATCAAGAGTCTTTCAAATCTTTCACTTTTGAGAGCAGAGTGTTTACATTTAGGAATCATTAAACAAGCAGCAATATGAAAACATAGAGTAGCAGAGGACAGGAGACTGCCCTATGCATATCAGTACAGCCCAATGACAAAGTCAAAGATTTAACTGACCTGCTTAGCTATTATATTATGGCTGACACCTCACAATGATTATCATCTCTCCGTGAAGCAAAACATCCTCTTAATTGGCTTGAAAGATAGACCTAATGTGCCAAAGGAAGGCAACATGGAAATTCAGACTCCTGCTCTCAGGGGAAGGAGGGTCGACAGCCCAATGGGTTAATGCACCTACTGCAGCCTCCTATGTGTAACCTGCAGGCGACACATTCAGTTGCTGGTGAGATGCTGATACAGGTTTGCTTGCTATGCAGGGGCCGGTGGTCACCTCACAGCACCTCGAGAAGGTGTCCTGTTTGAGTCCCAGTTCAAATATTGTATCAACCATGACCCGTAGATTACACCTTTTCCCCTTGTTTTTTTCCAGTCAATTGGGGCCAGAGAGACAACCTTTTGTATGGGTGTTACCTAGGCCAGTGTGCAGAAAACAAAGGCACAACTGTTAGTAGGAATGCAGGTAATGAAGGGGCATTAGCTGTTGGCTGATCGCACAGGGCAATGCATACCCATTTTCAATTAAAACATTATTTTTTAAATAAAAAGATCATGCCCAGGAGATTGCAGACATTGGATTAGAACTCAGGTCTCCAGCATTCCAAGACCAAGCACTTACCACTTGAGCCACTGGTGGCTGTGCTTCTGAGAGTAGCTTTTGGGCGTATGCCCCTGTGAGCATACCCATTTCAGTTGTGAAACATGTTCACTGGAGCCAAGGAGGATAGAACATCTGGCCCCCCGCTCCACCAAACACCAGCTAACTCCAGTGGCCTAGAGGTTAAGTGCTTGCGTTACAGCGCTGGGGGCCTGGGTTTGAGTCCTGCTTTCGGCACAGAAACGGAATAGTTGGGTAATCAGTTGTGGAGACCCACACTCCTAAAAGATTCAGTGGTTATGTAATGAGTTCCCTGGTAAAGGGAGGGTGGAAGAAAGCACAGATGCAGGACTGTGGAGGTGGGGACAGGGGAGAGGAAGTGCAGGGTAAAAATAAAGGAGGAGGTGGCTCAGGCAAAAAGGGGAGGTAAGGCTGGGTGAAGGGTTCCCTGTGGAAAAGAGGAGGGGGCTGGGTGAGTAGAGGGGGGGTGGGATGAGCAAAGCAGGGGGATGTGGGCCCTGGGTACGGTGTGAGGGGGAGAATACGGCCCTAAATAGTGGAGGGGGGGGGGTGTAAAGGAGGGTCCTAATGTGGGGAAAGGGGCCATTGAGGAGGGGAGAAAAAGGGTGCCCAGTGGAGGATGGAATGCACCGACATTTTTTTCTCATCCGGCACTACCCTTTAGCCTAACCTGTCTCCTCCTTTATACCCTGCACTGCCTGGCTAACTCTATGCTTTCTTCCTCCCTCCCTTCCTTCACCAGGGAACCTACGCCATGCCCTTCTAGACCTACCCTGACTCAGCCAGCCCCACCTCCTCTCCACAGGGACCCCTGCATCTGCCCCTACCTCTCCCTTTAGCCTGCTCTACCTCCTCCTTTAGCCTGCACTCCCTCACTTCCACAGTCCTCACTTCCACTGTCCCACTTCTCTGCTATGTTCCAGAGCAACTGTACAAGGAGATTACCCCACTATTCCGTTTAAGTGCCGAAAGCAGGACTCGAACCCACGCCCCCAGTGCTGTAACGCAAGCACTTAATCTCTAGGCCACTGCAGTTAGCTGGTATTTGGTGGAGCTGGGGGGCCAGATGTTCTATCCTCATTTTCTTCAGTGAACATGTTTCACCATGCAAATGAGTATGCTGACAGGGGCATGCAGAAGAAAGATATATACGCCCAAAAGCAACACTTAGAAACACAGCCACCAGTGGCTCAAGTGGTAAGTGCTTGGTCTTGGGATGCTGGAGACCTGAGTTCTAATCCAATGTCTGGAATCTGCTGGGCATGTATTTTTTATTTAAAAAAAAAAATGTTTTCTTTTCAAAATGGGTATGAATTGACCTGTGCGATCAGCCAACAGCTATTGCCCCTTCAATACCTGCATTCCTACTAACAATTGTGCCTTTGTTTTCTGCACTCTGGCCTTGGTAACACCCATCGAAAAGCGTGTCTCTCTGGCCCCCATCTGACTGGAAAAAACGAGGGGAAAAAGTGTAACCTACGGGTCATGGTTGATAAGATATTTGCACAAGGACTCAAACGGGACACCTTCTCGAGGCGCTGTGAGGTGACCCCCGACCCCTGCATAGCAAGCAAACCTGTATCAGCATCTCACCAGCAAATGAATGTGTCGCCTACTGGCTACGCATAGGAGGCTGCAGGAGGTGCATTAACCCATTGGGCTGTCGACCCTCCTTCCTCTGAGGGCAGAAAACTGAATTTCCATGTTGCCTTCCTTTGGCACATTAGATCTTTCTTTCACCCCAATTCAGAGGATGTGTTGCTTCACGGAGAGATGATACTCATTTTGAGGTGTCAGCCTCTAATAGCTAAGCAGGTCAGTTAAATCTTTACCTTTGTCATTGGGGTGTACTGATATGCGCAGGGCAGTCTTCTGTCCTCTACTACTGTAAACTTTGGTATTGCTGCTTGTTCAAGATTTTTAAATGTAAACACTCTGCTCTCAAAAGTGAAAGATTTTAAAGACTCTTGCTGTAGCTAGCCTTTCCCACTCTTTGCCCTGGGGGAGAGAGCAGAGGCGTAGGCAGGGTAGGGCCTGAGGGGCAAGGCCCACCCAAAATCTGTAAATGCCCACTCGGCAGCGCTGCATGGGAATTTACAGATATTGTTGTCAGTGCAGTGGGCCCAACTACATTAGCATCAGGCCCCATTTGCTAGACAATCCTGGCTACGCCTCTGGTGCTTCCCGACTCAACAACCCAATCACCCCTTCAGCTCTTCTTACTCGTCTCACAGCACCTCCCATAAGCGAGGAATGCATCTTTTGTTGGTAGATTTCCTTCATGAGGCTTAGCTAGGCCTGTATTCCTTTTCAAAGGGCTATAGAAGAGAGCAAAAAGGGAGAAGGCATAATGGAGCGGGAAGTAGGTGGAAGACGAGGGGTCAGGGGGGTTGGCAGTAAAAGAAACAGGGCCTGGCCTGGCAGAGAGTTGGAAGTTAGGGAACACATTGAGCATAGGAGGAGGAAAGATGCCTCAGGCATGTAACTCTCTGACTCTTCCCCACCGTGCCTGCAGAAAGAGCCTTCCGATTCCTAGCTCTCCCCTGAATGGATACATTTGCCTGGAGAGGCCAGAACTAATTTCAGTTAGCCAGAGGGTAAACAGGGGCCAGTGAGAGGTGCACGCCCCTTCATTTCACTAGGCTCCTGGGGCTTCTGGGAGGAAAAAAGGCATCAGTATTCCAGCAAGATCATCGTCAACAGGGCCACCATCACTAGGGGATTACAGGGCATGCTGTGACACTCTCCGGGGCCTGGTTGGCCAGGCTTATGTTGAAGAGCACATATCCTAACCCTAAGCTACCTGGGTGGCTGCACCATAGAGGCTGCACTGGACATAGGGCTGTGCCCGCAAGGGCTGTGGTCGCGTTTGGGAGCGTTAGGGACGCGTGGAGGACGCAGGGCGCAGACCTCTGCCCGTTTCCGACCAGGATTCGGCCCTCATTCTCAATAGTGGAGCCAGCCACTCCAAAATTGAGGGTGTTAAAGGCAGAAAGCAGCCCTCTCACCCCCAGGGCAAAGAGTGGGAAAGGCTCGTTGCATCAAGAGTCTTTCAAATCTTTCACTTTTGAGAGCAGAGTGTTTACATTTAGGAATCATTAAACAAGCAGCAATATGAAAACATAGAGTAGCAGAGGACAGGAGACTGCCCTATGCATATCAGTACAGCCCAATGACAAAGTCAAAGATTTAACTGACCTGCTTAGCTATTATATTATGGCTGACACCTCACAATGATTATCATCTCTCCGTGAAGCAAAACATCCTCTTAATTGGCTTGAAAGATAGACCTAATGTGCCAAAGGAAGGCAACATGGAAATTCAGACTCCTGCTCTCAGGGGAAGGAGGGTCGACAGCCCAATGGGTTAATGCACCTACTGCAGCCTCCTATGTGTAACCTGCAGGCGACACATTCAGTTGCTGGTGAGATGCTGATACAGGTTTGCTTGCTATGCAGGGGCCGGTGGTCACCTCACAGCACCTCGAGAAGGTGTCCTGTTTGAGTCCCAGTTCAAATATTGTATCAACCATGACCCGTAGATTACACCTTTTCCCCTTGTTTTTTTCCAGTCAATTGGGGCCAGAGAGACAACCTTTTGTATGGGTGTTACCTAGGCCAGTGTGCAGAAAACAAAGGCACAACTGTTAGTAGGAATGCAGGTAATGAAGGGGCATTAGCTGTTGGCTGATCGCACAGGGCAATGCATACCCATTTTCAATTAAAACATTATTTTTTAAATAAAAAGATCATGCCCAGGAGATTGCAGACATTGGATTAGAACTCAGGTCTCCAGCATTCCAAGACCAAGCACTTACCACTTGAGCCACTGGTGGCTGTGCTTCTGAGAGTAGCTTTTGGGCGTATGCCCCTGTGAGCATACCCATTTCAGTTGTGAAACATGTTCACTGGAGCCAAGGAGGATAGAACATCTGGCCCCCCGCTCCACCAAACACCAGCTAACTCCAGTGGCCTAGAGGTTAAGTGCTTGCGTTACAGCGCTGGGGGCCTGGGTTTGAGTCCTGCTTTCGGCACAGAAACGGAATAGTTGGGTAATCAGTTGTGGAGACCCACACTCCTAAAAGATTCAGTGGTTATGTAATGAGTTCCCTGGTAAAGGGAGGGTGGAAGAAAGCACAGATGCAGGACTGTGGAGGTGGGGACAGGGGAGAGGAAGTGCAGGGTAAAAATAAAGGAGGAGGTGGCTCAGGCAAAAAGGGGAGGTAAGGCTGGGTGAAGGGTTCCCTGTGGAAAAGAGGAGGGGGCTGGGTGAGTAGAGGGGGGGTGGGATGAGCAAAGCAGGGGGATGTGGGCCCTGGGTACGGTGTGAGGGGGAGAATACGGCCCTAAATAGTGGAGGGGGGGGGGGTGTAAAGGAGGGTCCTAATGTGGGGAAAGGGGCCATTGAGGAGGGGAGAAAAAGGGTGCCCAGTGGAGGATGGAATGCACCGACATTTTTTTCTCATCCGGCACTACCCTTTAGCCTAACCTGTCTCCTCCTTTATACCCTGCACTGCCTGGCTAACTCTATGCTTTCTTCCTCCCTCCCTTCCTTCACCAGGGAACCTACGCCATGCCCTTCTAGACCTACCCTGACTCAGCCAGCCCCACCTCCTCTCCACAGGGACCCCTGCATCTGCCCCTACCTCTCCCTTTAGCCTGCTCTACCTCCTCCTTTAGCCTGCACTCCCTCACTTCCACAGTCCTCACTTCCACTGTCCCACTTCTCTGCTATGTTCCAGAGCAACTGTACAAGGAGATTACCCCACTATTCCGTTTAAGTGCCGAAAGCAGGACTCGAACCCACGCCCCCAGTGCTGTAACGCAAGCACTTAATCTCTAGGCCACTGCAGTTAGCTGGTATTTGGTGGAGCTGGGGGGCCAGATGTTCTATCCTCATTTTCTTCAGTGAACATGTTTCACCATGCAAATGAGTATGCTGACAGGGGCATGCAGAAGAAAGATATATACGCCCAAAAGCAACACTTAGAAACACAGCCACCAGTGGCTCAAGTGGTAAGTGCTTGGTCTTGGGATGCTGGAGACCTGAGTTCTAATCCAATGTCTGGAATCTGCTGGGCATGTATTTTTTATTTAAAAAAAAAAATGTTTTCTTTTCAAAATGGGTATGAATTGACCTGTGCGATCAGCCAACAGCTAATGCCCCTTCAATACCTGCATTCCTACTAACAATTGTGCCTTTGTTTTCTGCACTCTGGCCTTGGTAACACCCATCGAAAAGCGTGTCTCTCTGGCCCCCATCTGACTGGAAAAAACGAGGGGAAAAAGTGTAACCTACGGGTCATGGTTGATAAGATATTTGCACAAGGACTCAAACGGGACACCTTCTCGAGGCGCTGTGAGGTGACCCCCGACCCCTGCATAGCAAGCAAACCTGTATCAGCATCTCACCAGCAAATGAATGTGTCGCCTACTGGCTACGCATAGGAGGCTGCAGGAGGTGCATTAACCCATTGGGCTGTCGACCCTCCTTCCTCTGAGGGCAGAAAACTGAATTTCCATGTTGCCTTCCTTTGGCACATTAGATCTTTCTTTCACCCCAATTCAGAGGATGTGTTGCTTCACGGAGAGATGATACTCATTTTGAGGTGTCAGCCTCTAATAGCTAAGCAGGTCAGTTAAATCTTTACCTTTGTCATTGGGGTGTACTGATATGCGCAGGGCAGTCTTCTGTCCTCTACTACTGTAAACTTTGGTATTGCTGCTTGTTCAAGATTTTTAAATGTAAACACTCTGCTCTCAAAAGTGAAAGATTTTAAAGACTCTTGCTGTAGCTAGCCTTTCCCACTCTTTGCCCTGGGGGAGAGAGCAGAGGCGTAGGCAGGGTAGGGCCTGAGGGGCAAGGCCCACCCAAAATCTGTAAATGCCCACTCGGCAGCGCTGCATGGGAATTTACAGATATTGTTGTCAGTGCAGTGGGCCCAACTACATTAGCATCAGGCCCCATTTGCTAGACAATCCTGGCTACGCCTCTGGTGCTTCCCGACTCAACAACCCAATCACCCCTTCAGCTCTTCTTACTCGTCTCACAGCACCTCCCATAAGCGAGGAATGCATCTTTTGTTGGTAGATTTCCTTCATGAGGCTTAGCTAGGCCTGTATTCCTTTTCAAAGGGCTATAGAAGAGAGCAAAAAGGGAGAAGGCATAATGGAGCGGGAAGTAGGTGGAAGACGAGGGGTCAGGGGGGTTGGCAGTAAAAGAAACAGGGCCTGGCCTGGCAGAGAGTTGGAAGTTAGGGAACACATTGAGCATAGGAGGAGGAAAGATGCCTCAGGCATGTAACTCTCTGACTCTTCCCCACCGTGCCTGCAGAAAGAGCCTTCCGATTCCTAGCTCTCCCCTGAATGGATACATTTGCCTGGAGAGGCCAGAACTAATTTCAGTTAGCCAGAGGGTAAACAGGGGCCAGTGAGAGGTGCACGCCCCTTCATTTCACTAGGCTCCTGGGGCTTCTGGGAGGAAAAAAGGCATCAGTATTCCAGCAAGATCATCGTCAACAGGGCCACCATCACTAGGGGATTACAGGGCATGCTGTGACACTCTCCGGGGCCTGGTTGGCCAGGCTTATGTTGAAGAGCACATATCCTAACCCTAAGCTACCTGGGTGGCTGCACCATAGAGGCTGCACTGGACATAGGGCTGTGCCCGCAAGGGCTGTGGTCGCGTTTGGGAGCGTTAGGGACGCGTGGAGGACGCAGGGCGCAGACCTCTGCCCGTTTCCGACCAGGATTCGGCCCTCATTCTCAATAGTGGAGCCAGCCACTCCAAAATTGAGGGTGTTAAAGGCAGAAAGCAGCCCTCTCACCCCCAGGGCAAAGAGTGGGAAAGGCTCGTTGCATCAAGAGTCTTTCAAATCTTTCACTTTTGAGAGCAGAGTGTTTACATTTAGGAATCATTAAACAAGCAGCAATATGAAAACATAGAGTAGCAGAGGACAGGAGACTGCCCTATGCATATCAGTACAGCCCAATGACAAAGTCAAAGATTTAACTGACCTGCTTAGCTATTATATTATGGCTGACACCTCACAATGATTATCATCTCTCCGTGAAGCAAAACATCCTCTTAATTGGCTTGAAAGATAGACCTAATGTGCCAAAGGAAGGCAACATGGAAATTCAGACTCCTGCTCTCAGGGGAAGGAGGGTCGACAGCCCAATGGGTTAATGCACCTACTGCAGCCTCCTATGTGTAACCTGCAGGCGACACATTCAGTTGCTGGTGAGATGCTGATACAGGTTTGCTTGCTATGCAGGGGCCGGTGGTCACCTCACAGCACCTCGAGAAGGTGTCCTGTTTGAGTCCCAGTTCAAATATTGTATCAACCATGACCCGTAGATTACACCTTTTCCCCTTGTTTTTTTCCAGTCAATTGGGGCCAGAGAGACAACCTTTTGTATGGGTGTTACCTAGGCCAGTGTGCAGAAAACAAAGGCACAACTGTTAGTAGGAATGCAGGTAATGAAGGGGCATTAGCTGTTGGCTGATCGCACAGGGCAATGCATACCCATTTTCAATTAAAACATTATTTTTTAAATAAAAAGATCATGCCCAGGAGATTGCAGACATTGGATTAGAACTCAGGTCTCCAGCATTCCAAGACCAAGCACTTACCACTTGAGCCACTGGTGGCTGTGCTTCTGAGAGTAGCTTTTGGGCGTATGCCCCTGTGAGCATACCCATTTCAGTTGTGAAACATGTTCACTGGAGCCAAGGAGGATAGAACATCTGGCCCCCCGCTCCACCAAACACCAGCTAACTCCAGTGGCCTAGAGGTTAAGTGCTTGCGTTACAGCGCTGGGGGCCTGGGTTTGAGTCCTGCTTTCGGCACAGAAACGGAATAGTTGGGTAATCAGTTGTGGAGACCCACACTCCTAAAAGATTCAGTGGTTATGTAATGAGTTCCCTGGTAAAGGGAGGGTGGAAGAAAGCACAGATGCAGGACTGTGGAGGTGGGGACAGGGGAGAGGAAGTGCAGGGTAAAAATAAAGGAGGAGGTGGCTCAGGCAAAAAGGGGAGGTAAGGCTGGGTGAAGGGTTCCCTGTGGAAAAGAGGAGGGGGCTGGGTGAGTAGAGGGGGGGTGGGATGAGCAAAGCAGGGGGATGTGGGCCCTGGGTACGGTGTGAGGGGGAGAATACGGCCCTAAATAGTGGAGGGGGGGGGGGTGTAAAGGAGGGTCCTAATGTGGGGAAAGGGGCCATTGAGGAGGGGAGAAAAAGGGTGCCCAGTGGAGGATGGAATGCACCGACATTTTTTTCTCATCCGGCACTACCCTTTAGCCTAACCTGTCTCCTCCTTTATACCCTGCACTGCCTGACTAACTCTATGCTTTCTTCCTCCCTCCCTTCCTCCCTTCCTTCACCAGGGAACCTATGCCATGCCCTTCTAGACCTACCCTGACTCAGCCAGCCCCACCTCCTCTCCACAGGGACCCCTGCATCTGCCCCTACCTCTCCCTTTAGCCTGCTCTACCTCCTCCTTTAGCCTGCACTCCCTCACTTCCACAGTCCTCACTTCCACTGTCCCACTTCTCTGCTATGTTCCACAGCAACTGTACAAGGAGATTACCCCACTATTCCGTTTAAGTGCCGAAAGCAGGACTCGAACCCACGCCCCCAGTGCTGTAACGCAAGCACTTAATCTCTAGGCCACTGCAGTTAGCTGGTATTTGGTGGAGCTGGGGGGCCAGATGTTCTATCCTCATTTTCTTCAGTGAACATGTTTCACCATGCAAATGAGTATGCTGACAGGGGCATGCAGAAGAAAGATATATACGCCCAAAAGCAACACTTAGAAACACAGCCACCAGTGGCTCAAGTGGTAAGTGCTTGGTCTTGGGATGCTGGAGACCTGAGTTCTAATCCAATGTCTGGAATCTGCTGGGCATGTATTTTTTATTTAAAAAAAAAAAATGTTTTCTTTTCAAAATGGGTATGAATTGACCTGTGCGATCAGCCAACAGCTATTGCCCCTTCAATACCTGCATTCCTACTAACAATTGTGCCTTTGTTTTCTGCACTCTGGCCTTGGTAACACCCATCGAAAAGCGTGTCTCTCTGGCCCCCATCTGACTGGAAAAAACGAGGGGAAAAAGTGTAACCTACGGGTCATGGTTGATAAGATATTTGCACAAGGACTCAAACGGGACACCTTCTCGAGGCGCTGTGAGGTGACCCCCGACCCCTGCATAGCAAGCAAACCTGTATCAGCATCTCACCAGCAAATGAATGTGTCGCCTACTGGCTACGCATAGGAGGCTGCAGGAGGTGCATTAACCCATTGGGCTGTCGACCCTCCTTCCTCTGAGGGCAGAAAACTGAATTTCCATGTTGCCTTCCTTTGGCACATTAGATCTTTCTTTCACCCCAATTCAGAGGATGTGTTGCTTCACGGAGAGATGATACTCATTTTGAGGTGTCAGCCTCTAATAGCTAAGCAGGTCAGTTAAATCTTTACCTTTGTCATTGGGGTGTACTGATATGCGCAGGGCAGTCTTCTGTCCTCTACTACTGTAAACTTTGGTATTGCTGCTTGTTCAAGATTTTTAAATGTAAACACTCTGCTCTCAAAAGTGAAAGATTTTAAAGACTCTTGCTGTAGCTAGCCTTTCCCACTCTTTGCCCTGGGGGAGAGAGCAGAGGCGTAGGCAGGGTAGGGCCTGAGGGGCAAGGCCCACCCAAAATCTGTAAATGCCCACTCGGCAGCGCTGCATGGGAATTTACAGATATTGTTGTCAGTGCAGTGGGCCCAACTACATTAGCATCAGGCCCCATTTGCTAGACAATCCTGGCTACGCCTCTGGTGCTTCCCGACTCAACAACCCAATCACCCCTTCAGCTCTTCTTACTCGTCTCACAGCACCTCCCATAAGCGAGGAATGCATCTTTTGTTGGTAGATTTCCTTCATGAGGCTTAGCTAGGCCTGTATTCCTTTTCAAAGGGCTATAGAAGAGAGCAAAAAGGGAGAAGGCATAATGGAGCGGGAAGTAGGTGGAAGACGAGGGGTCAGGGGGGTTGGCAGTAAAAGAAACAGGGCCTGGCCTGGCAGAGAGTTGGAAGTTAGGGAACACATTGAGCATAGGAGGAGGAAAGATGCCTCAGGCATGTAACTCTCTGACTCTTCCCCACCGTGCCTGCAGAAAGAGCCTTCCGATTCCTAGCTCTCCCCTGAATGGATACATTTGCCTGGAGAGGCCAGAACTAATTTCAGTTAGCCAGAGGGTAAACAGGGGCCAGTGAGAGGTGCACGCCCCTTCATTTCACTAGGCTCCTGGGGCTTCTGGGAGGAAAAAAGGCATCAGTATTCCAGCAAGATCATCGTCAACAGGGCCACCATCACTAGGGGATTACAGGGCATGCTGTGACACTCTCCGGGGCCTGGTTGGCCAGGCTTATGTTGAAGAGCACATATCCTAACCCTAAGCTACCTGGGTGGCTGCACCATAGAGGCTGCACTGGACATAGGGCTGTGCCCGCAAGGGCTGTGGTCGCGTTTGGGAGCGTTAGGGACGCGTGGAGGACGCAGGGCGCAGACCTCTGCCCGTTTCCGACCAGGATTCGGCCCTCATTCTCAATAGTGGAGCCAGCCACTCCAAAATTGAGGGTGTTAAAGGCAGAAAGCAGCCCTCTCACCCCCAGGGCAAAGAGTGGGAAAGGCTCGTTGCATCAAGAGTCTTTCAAATCTTTCACTTTTGAGAGCAGAGTGTTTACATTTAGGAATCATTAAACAAGCAGCAATATGAAAACATAGAGTAGCAGAGGACAGGAGACTGCCCTATGCATATCAGTACAGCCCAATGACAAAGTCAAAGATTTAACTGACCTGCTTAGCTATTATATTATGGCTGACACCTCACAATGATTATCATCTCTCCGTGAAGCAAAACATCCTCTTAATTGGCTTGAAAGATAGACCTAATGTGCCAAAGGAAGGCAACATGGAAATTCAGACTCCTGCTCTCAGGGGAAGGAGGGTCGACAGCCCAATGGGTTAATGCACCTACTGCAGCCTCCTATGTGTAACCTGCAGGCGACACATTCAGTTGCTGGTGAGATGCTGATACAGGTTTGCTTGCTATGCAGGGGCCGGTGGTCACCTCACAGCACCTCGAGAAGGTGTCCTGTTTGAGTCCCAGTTCAAATATTGTATCAACCATGACCCGTAGATTACACCTTTTCCCCTTGTTTTTTTCCAGTCAATTGGGGCCAGAGAGACAACCTTTTGTATGGGTGTTACCTAGGCCAGTGTGCAGAAAACAAAGGCACAACTGTTAGTAGGAATGCAGGTAATGAAGGGGCATTAGCTGTTGGCTGATCGCACAGGGCAATGCATACCCATTTTCAATTAAAACATTATTTTTTAAATAAAAAGATCATGCCCAGGAGATTGCAGACATTGGATTAGAACTCAGGTCTCCAGCATTCCAAGACCAAGCACTTACCACTTGAGCCACTGGTGGCTGTGCTTCTGAGAGTAGCTTTTGGGCGTATGCCCCTGTGAGCATACCCATTTCAGTTGTGAAACATGTTCACTGGAGCCAAGGAGGATAGAACATCTGGCCCCCCGCTCCACCAAACACCAGCTAACTCCAGTGGCCTAGAGGTTAAGTGCTTGCGTTACAGCGCTGGGGGCCTGGGTTTGAGTCCTGCTTTCGGCACAGAAACTGAATAGTTGGGTAATCAGTTGTGGAGACCCACACTCCTAAAAGATTCAGTGGTTATGTAATGAGTTCCCTGGTAAAGGGAGGGTGGAAGAAAGCACAGATGCAGGACTGTGGAGGTGGGGACAGGGGAGAGGAAGTGCAGGGTAAAAATAAAGGAGGAGGTGGCTCAGGCAAAAAGGGGAGGTAAGGCTGGGTGAAGGGTTCCCTGTGGAAAAGAGGAGGGGGCTGGGTGAGTAGAGGGGGGGTGGGATGAGCAAAGCAGGGGGATGTGGGCCCTGGGTACGGTGTGAGGGGGAGAATACGGCCCTGAATAGTGGAGGGGGGGGGTGTAAAGGAGGGTCCTAATGTGGGGAAAGGGGCCATTGAGGAGGGGAGAAAAAGGGTTCCCAGTGGAGGATGGAATGCACCGACATTTTTTTCTCATCCGGCACTACCCTTTAGCCTAACCTGTCTCCTCCTTTATACCCTGCACTGCCTGGCTAACTCTATGCTTTCTTCCCCCCTCCCTTCCTTCACCAGGGAACCTATGCCATGCCCTTCTAGACCTACCCTGACTCAGCCAGCCCCACCTCCTCTCCACAGGGACCCCTGCATCTGCCCCTACCTCTCCCTTTAGCCTGCTCTACCTCCTCCTTTAGCCTGCACTCCCTCACTTCCACAGTCCTCACTTCCACTGTCCCACTTCTCTGCTATGTTCCACAGCAACTGTACAAGGAGATTACCCCACTATTCCGTTTAAGTGCCGAAAGCAGGACTCGAACCCACGCCCCCAGTGCTGTAACGCAAGCACTTAATCTCTAGGCCACTGCAGTTAGCTGGTATTTGGTGGAGCTGGGGGGCCAGATGTTCTATCCTCATTTTCTTCAGTGAACATGTTTCACCATGCAAATGAGTATGCTGACAGGGGCATGCAGAAGAAAGATATATACGCCCAAAAGCAACACTTAGAAACACAGCCACCAGTGGCTCAAGTGGTAAGTGCTTGGTCTTGGGATGCTGGAGACCTGAGTTCTAATCCAATGTCTGGAATCTGCTGGGCATGTATTTTTTATTTAAAAAAAAAAATGTTTTCTTTTCAAAATGGGTATGAATTGACCTGTGCGATCAGCCAACAGCTATTGCCCCTTCAATACCTGCATTCCTACTAACAATTGTGCCTTTGTTTTCTGCACTCTGGCCTTGGTAACACCCATCGAAAAGCGTGTCTCTCTGGCCCCCATCTGACTGGAAAAAACGAGGGGAAAAAGTGTAACCTACGGGTCATGGTTGATAAGATATTTGCACAAGGACTCAAACGGGACACCTTCTCGAGGCGCTGTGAGGTGACCCCCGACCCCTGCATAGCAAGCAAACCTGTATCAGCATCTCACCAGCAAATGAATGTGTCGCCTACTGGCTACGCATAGGAGGCTGCAGGAGGTGCATTAACCCATTGGGCTGTCGACCCTCCTTCCTCTGAGGGCAGAAAACTGAATTTCCATGTTGCCTTCCTTTGGCACATTAGATCTTTCTTTCACCCCAATTCAGAGGATGTGTTGCTTCACGGAGAGATGATACTCATTTTGAGGTGTCAGCCTCTAATAGCTAAGCAGGTCAGTTAAATCTTTACCTTTGTCATTGGGGTGTACTGATATGCGCAGGGCAGTCTTCTGTCCTCTACTACTGTAAACTTTGGTATTGCTGCTTGTTCAAGATTTTTAAATGTAAACACTCTGCTCTCAAAAGTGAAAGATTTTAAAGACTCTTGCTGTAGCTAGCCTTTCCCACTCTTTGCCCTGGGGGAGAGAGCAGAGGCGTAGGCAGGGTAGGGCCTGAGGGGCAAGGCCCACCCAAAATCTGTAAATGCCCACTCGGCAGCGCTGCATGGGAATTTACAGATATTGTTGTCAGTGCAGTGGGCCCAACTACATTAGCATCAGGCCCCATTTGCTAGACAATCCTGGCTACGCCTCTGGTGCTTCCCGACTCAACAACCCAATCACCCCTTCAGCTCTTCTTACTCGTCTCACAGCACCTCCCATAAGCGAGGAATGCATCTTTTGTTGGTAGATTTCCTTCATGAGGCTTAGCTAGGCCTGTATTCCTTTTCAAAGGGCTATAGAAGAGAGCAAAAAGGGAGAAGGCATAATGGAGCGGGAAGTAGGTGGAAGACGAGGGGTCAGGGGGGTTGGCAGTAAAAGAAACAGGGCCTGGCCTGGCAGAGAGTTGGAAGTTAGGGAACACATTGAGCATAGGAGGAGGAAAGATGCCTCAGGCATGTAACTCTCTGACTCTTCCCCACCGTGCCTGCAGAAAGAGCCTTCCGATTCCTAGCTCTCCCCTGAATGGATACATTTGCCTGGAGAGGCCAGAACTAATTTCAGTTAGCCAGAGGGTAAACAGGGGCCAGTGAGAGGTGCACGCCCCTTCATTTCACTAGGCTCCTGGGGCTTCTGGGAGGAAAAAAGGCATCAGTATTCCAGCAAGATCATCGTCAACAGGGCCACCATCACTAGGGGATTACAGGGCATGCTGTGACACTCTCCGGGGCCTGGTTGGCCAGGCTTATGTTGAAGAGCACATATCCTAACCCTAAGCTACCTGGGTGGCTGCACCATAGAGGCTGCACTGGACATAGGGCTGTGCCCGCAAGGGCTGTGGTCGCGTTTGGGAGCGTTAGGGACGCGTGGAGGACGCAGGGCGCAGACCTCTGCCCGTTTCCGACCAGGATTCGGCCCTCATTCTCAATAGTGGAGCCAGCCACTCCAAAATTGAGGGTGTTAAAGGCAGAAAGCAGCCCTCTCACCCCCAGGGCAAAGAGTGGGAAAGGCTCGTTGCATCAAGAGTCTTTCAAATCTTTCACTTTTGAGAGCAGAGTGTTTACATTTAGGAATCATTAAACAAGCAGCAATATGAAAACATAGAGTAGCAGAGGACAGGAGACTGCCCTATGCATATCAGTACAGCCCAATGACAAAGTCAAAGATTTAACTGACCTGCTTAGCTATTATATTATGGCTGACACCTCACAATGATTATCATCTCTCCGTGAAGCAAAACATCCTCTTAATTGGCTTGAAAGATAGACCTAATGTGCCAAAGGAAGGCAACATGGAAATTCAGACTCCTGCTCTCAGGGGAAGGAGGGTCGACAGCCCAATGGGTTAATGCACCTACTGCAGCCTCCTATGTGTAACCTGCAGGCGACACATTCAGTTGCTGGTGAGATGCTGATACAGGTTTGCTTGCTATGCAGGGGCCGGTGGTCACCTCACAGCACCTCGAGAAGGTGTCCTGTTTGAGTCCCAGTTCAAATATTGTATCAACCATGACCCGTAGATTACACCTTTTCCCCTTGTTTTTTTCCAGTCAATTGGGGCCAGAGAGACAACCTTTTGTATGGGTGTTACCTAGGCCAGTGTGCAGAAAACAAAGGCACAACTGTTAGTAGGAATGCAGGTAATGAAGGGGCATTAGCTGTTGGCTGATCGCACAGGGCAATGCATACCCATTTTCAATTAAAACATTATTTTTTAAATAAAAAGATCATGCCCAGGAGATTGCAGACATTGGATTAGAACTCAGGTCTCCAGCATTCCAAGACCAAGCACTTACCACTTGAGCCACTGGTGGCTGTGCTTCTGAGAGTAGCTTTTGGGCGTATGCCCCTGTGAGCATACCCATTTCAGTTGTGAAACATGTTCACTGGAGCCAAGGAGGATAGAACATCTGGCCCCCCGCTCCACCAAACACCAGCTAACTCCAGTGGCCTAGAGGTTAAGTGCTTGCGTTACAGCGCTGGGGGCCTGGGTTTGAGTCCTGCTTTCGGCACAGAAACGGAATAGTTGGGTAATCAGTTGTGGAGACCCACACTCCTAAAAGATTCAGTGGTTATGTAATGAGTTCCCTGGTAAAGGGAGGGTGGAAGAAAGCACAGATGCAGGACTGTGGAGGTGGGGACAGGGGAGAGGAAGTGCAGGGTAAAAATAAAGGAGGAGGTGGCTCAGGCAAAAAGGGGAGGTAAGGCTGGGTGAAGGGTTCCCTGTGGAAAAGAGGAGGGGGCTGGGTGAGTAGAGGGGGGGTGGGATGAGCAAAGCAGGGGGATGTGGGCCCTGGGTACGGTGTGAGGGGGAGAATACGGCCCTAAATAGTGGAGGGGGGGGGGTGTAAAGGAGGGTCCTAATGTGGGGAAAGGGGCCATTGAGGAGGGGAGAAAAAGGGTGCCCAGTGGAGGATGGAATGCACCGACATTTTTTTCTCATCCGGCACTACCCTTTAGCCTAACCTGTCTCCTCCTTTATACCCTGCACTGCCTGGCTAACTCTATGCTTTCTTCCTCCCTCCCTTCCTTCACCAGGGAACCTACGCCATGCCCTTCTAGACCTACCCTGACTCAGCCAGCCCCACCTCCTCTCCACAGGGACCCCTGCATCTGCCCCTACCTCTCCCTTTAGCCTGCTCTACCTCCTCCTTTAGCCTGCACTCCCTCACTTCCACAGTCCTCACTTCCACTGTCCCACTTCTCTGCTATGTTCCAGAGCAACTGTACAAGGAGATTACCCCACTATTCCGTTTAAGTGCCGAAAGCAGGACTCGAACCCACGCCCCCAGTGCTGTAACGCAAGCACTTAATCTCTAGGCCACTGCAGTTAGCTGGTATTTGGTGGAGCTGGGGGGCCAGATGTTCTATCCTCATTTTCTTCAGTGAACATGTTTCACCATGCAAATGAGTATGCTGACAGGGGCATGCAGAAGAAAGATATATACGCCCAAAAGCAACACTTAGAAACACAGCCACCAGTGGCTCAAGTGGTAAGTGCTTGGTCTTGGGATGCTGGAGACCTGAGTTCTAATCCAATGTCTGGAATCTGCTGGGCATGTATTTTTTATTTAAAAAAAAAAATGTTTTCTTTTCAAAATGGGTATGAATTGACCTGTGCGATCAGCCAACAGCTAATGCCCCTTCAATACCTGCATTCCTACTAACAATTGTGCCTTTGTTTTCTGCACTCTGGCCTTGGTAACACCCATCGAAAAGCGTGTCTCTCTGGCCCCCATCTGACTGGAAAAAACGAGGGGAAAAAGTGTAACCTACGGGTCATGGTTGATAAGATATTTGCACAAGGACTCAAACGGGACACCTTCTCGAGGCGCTGTGAGGTGACCCCCGACCCCTGCATAGCAAGCAAACCTGTATCAGCATCTCACCAGCAAATGAATGTGTCGCCTACTGGCTACGCATAGGAGGCTGCAGGAGGTGCATTAACCCATTGGGCTGTCGACCCTCCTTCCTCTGAGGGCAGAAAACTGAATTTCCATGTTGCCTTCCTTTGGCACATTAGATCTTTCTTTCACCCCAATTCAGAGGATGTGTTGCTTCACGGAGAGATGATACTCATTTTGAGGTGTCAGCCTCTAATAGCTAAGCAGGTCAGTTAAATCTTTACCTTTGTCATTGGGGTGTACTGATATGCGCAGGGCAGTCTTCTGTCCTCTACTACTGTAAACTTTGGTATTGCTGCTTGTTCAAGATTTTTAAATGTAAACACTCTGCTCTCAAAAGTGAAAGATTTTAAAGACTCTTGCTGTAGCTAGCCTTTCCCACTCTTTGCCCTGGGGGAGAGAGCAGAGGCGTAGGCAGGGTAGGGCCTGAGGGGCAAGGCCCACCCAAAATCTGTAAATGCCCACTCGGCAGCGCTGCATGGGAATTTACAGATATTGTTGTCAGTGCAGTGGGCCCAACTACATTAGCATCAGGCCCCATTTGCTAGACAATCCTGGCTACGCCTCTGGTGCTTCCCGACTCAACAACCCAATCACCCCTTCAGCTCTTCTTACTCGTCTCACAGCACCTCCCATAAGCGAGGAATGCATCTTTTGTTGGTAGATTTCCTTCATGAGGCTTAGCTAGGCCTGTATTCCTTTTCAAAGGGCTATAGAAGAGAGCAAAAAGGGAGAAGGCATAATGGAGCGGGAAGTAGGTGGAAGACGAGGGGTCAGGGGGGTTGGCAGTAAAAGAAACAGGGCCTGGCCTGGCAGAGAGTTGGAAGTTAGGGAACACATTGAGCATAGGAGGAGGAAAGATGCCTCAGGCATGTAACTCTCTGACTCTTCCCCACCGTGCCTGCAGAAAGAGCCTTCCGATTCCTAGCTCTCCCCTGAATGGATACATTTGCCTGGAGAGGCCAGAACTAATTTCAGTTAGCCAGAGGGTAAACAGGGGCCAGTGAGAGGTGCACGCCCCTTCATTTCACTAGGCTCCTGGGGCTTCTGGGAGGAAAAAAGGCATCAGTATTCCAGCAAGATCATCGTCAACAGGGCCACCATCACTAGGGGATTACAGGGCATGCTGTGACACTCTCCGGGGCCTGGTTGGCCAGGCTTATGTTGAAGAGCACATATCCTAACCCTAAGCTACCTGGGTGGCTGCACCATAGAGGCTGCACTGGACATAGGGCTGTGCCCGCAAGGGCTGTGGTCGCGTTTGGGAGCGTTAGGGACGCGTGGAGGACGCAGGGCGCAGACCTCTGCCCGTTTCCGACCAGGATTCGGCCCTCATTCTCAATAGTGGAGCCAGCCACTCCAAAATTGAGGGTGTTAAAGGCAGAAAGCAGCCCTCTCACCCCCAGGGCAAAGAGTGGGAAAGGCTTGTTGCATCAAGAGTCTTTCAAATCTTTCACTTTTGAGAGCAGAGTGTTTACATTTAGGAATCATTAAACAAGCAGCAATATGAAAACATAGAGTAGCAGAGGACAGGAGACTGCCCTATGCATATCAGTACAACCCAATGACAAAGTCAAAGATTTAACTGACCTGCTTAGCTATTATATTATGGCTGACACCTCACAATGATTATCATCTCTCCGTGAAGCAAAACATCCTCTTAATTGGCTTGAAAGATAGACCTAATGTGCCAAAGGAAGGCAACATGGAAATTCAGATTCCTGCTCTCAGGGGAAGGAGGGTCGACAGCCCAATGGGTTAATGCACCTACTGCAGCCTCCTATGTGTAACCTGCAGGCGACACATTCAGTTGCTGGTGAGATGCTGATACAGGTTTGCTTGCTATGCAGGGGCCGGTGGTCACCTCACAGCACCTCGAGAAGGTGTCCTGTTTGAGTCCCAGTTCAATTATTGTATCAACCATGACCCGTAGATTACACCTTTTCCCCTTGTTTTTTTCCAGTCAATTGGGGCCAGAGAGACAACCTTTTGTATGGGTGTTACCTAGGCCAGTGTGCAGAAAACAAAGGCACAACTGTTAGTAGGAATGCAGGTAATGAAGGGGCATTAGCTGTTGGCTGATCGCACAGGGCAATGCATACCCATTTTCAATTAAAACATTATTTTTTAAATAAAAAGATCATGCCCAGGAGATTGCAGACATTGGATTAGAACTCAGGTCTCCAGCATTCCAAGACCAAGCACTTACCACTTGAGCCACTGGTGGCTGTGCTTCTGAGAGTAGCTTTTGGGCGTATGCCCCTGTGAGCATACCCATTTCAGTTGTGAAACATGTTCACTGGAGCCAAGGAGGATAGAACATCTGGCCCCCCGCTCCACCAAACACCAGCTAACTCCAGTGGCCTAGAGGTTAAGTGCTTGCGTTACAGCGCTGGGGGCCTGGGTTTGAGTCCTGCTTTCGGCACAGAAACGGAATAGTTGGGTAATCAGTTGTGGAGACCCACACTCCTAAAAGATTCAGTGGTTATGTAATGAGTTCCCTGGTAAAGGGAGGGTGGAAGAAAGCACAGATGCAGGACTGTGGAGGTGGGGACAGGGGAGAGGAAGTGCAGGGTAAAAATAAAGGAGGAGGTGGCTCAGGCAAAAAGGGGAGGTAAGGCTGGGTGAAGGGTTCCCTGTGGAAAAGAGGAGGGGGCTGGGTGAGTAGAGGGGGGGTGGGATGAGCAAAGCAGGGGGATGTGGGCCCTGGGTACGGTGTGAGGGGGAGAATACGGCCCTAAATAGTGGAGGGGGGGGGGTGTAAAGGAGGGTCCTAATGTGGGGAAAGGGGCCATTGAGGAGGGGAGAAAAAGGGTGCCCAGTGGAGGATGGAATGCACCGACATTTTTTTCTCATCCGGCACTACCCTTTAGCCTAACCTGTCTCCTCCTTTATACCCTGCACTGCCTGGCTAACTCTATGCTTTCTTCCTCCCTCCCTTCCTTCACCAGGGAACCTACGCCATGCCCTTCTAGACCTACCCTGACTCAGCCAGCCCCACCTCCTCTCCACAGGGACCCCTGCATCTGCCCCTACCTCTCCCTTTAGCCTGCTCTACCTCCTCCTTTAGCCTGCACTCCCTCACTTCCACAGTCCTCACTTCCACTGTCCCACTTCTCTGCTATGTTCCACAGCAACTGTACAAGGAGATTACCCCACTATTCCGTTTAAGTGCCGAAAGCAGGACTCGAACCCACGCCCCCAGTGCTGTAACGCAAGCACTTAATCTCTAGGCCACTGCAGTTAGCTGGTATTTGGTGGAGCTGGGGGGGCCAGATGTTCTATCCTCATTTTCTTCAGTGAACATGTTTCACCATGCAAATGAGTATGCTGACAGGGGCATGCAGAAGAAAGATATATACGCCCAAAAGCAACACTTAGAAACACAGCCACCAGTGGCTCAAGTGGTAAGTGCTTGGTCTTGGGATGCTGGAGACCTGAGTTCTAATCCAATGTCTGGAATCTGCTGGGCATGTATTTTTTATTTAAAAAAAAAAATGTTTTCTTTTCAAAATGGGTATGAATTGACCTGTGCGATCAGCCAACAGCTAATGCCCCTTCAATACCTGCATTCCTACTAACAATTGTGCCTTTGTTTTCTGCACTCTGGCCTTGGTAACACCCATCGAAAAGCGTGTCTCTCTGGCCCCCATCTGACTGGAAAAAACGAGGGGAAAAAGTGTAACCTACGGGTCATGGTTGATAAGATATTTGCACAAGGACTCAAACGGGACACCTTCTCGAGGCGCTGTGAGGTGACCCCCGACCCCTGCATAGCAAGCAAACCTGTATCAGCATCTCACCAGCAAATGAATGTGTCGCCTACTGGCTACGCATAGGAGGCTGCAGGAGGTGCATTAACCCATTGGGCTGTCGACCCTCCTTCCTCTGAGGGCAGAAAACTGAATTTCCATGTTGCCTTCCTTTGGCACATTAGATCTTTCTTTCACCCCAATTCAGAGGATGTGTTGCTTCACGGAGAGATGATACTCATTTTGAGGTGTCAGCCTCTAATAGCTAAGCAGGTCAGTTAAATCTTTACCTTTGTCATTGGGGTGTACTGATATGCGCAGGGCAGTCTTCTGTCCTCTACTACTGTAAACTTTGGTATTGCTGCTTGTTCAAGATTTTTAAATGTAAACACTCTGCTCTCAAAAGTGAAAGATTTTAAAGACTCTTGCTGTAGCTAGCCTTTCCCACTCTTTGCCCTGGGGGAGAGAGCAGAGGCGTAGGCAGGGTAGGGCCTGAGGGGCAAGGCCCACCCAAAATCTGTAAATGCCCACTCGGCAGCGCTGCATGGGAATTTACAGATATTGTTGTCAGTGCAGTGGGCCCAACTACATTAGCATCAGGCCCCATTTGCTAGACAATCCTGGCTACGCCTCTGGTGCTTCCCGACTCAACAACCCAATCACCCCTTCAGCTCTTCTTACTCGTCTCACAGCACCTCCCATAAGCGAGGAATGCATCTTTTGTTGGTAGATTTCCTTCATGAGGCTTAGCTAGGCCTGTATTCCTTTTCAAAGGGCTATAGAAGAGAGCAAAAAGGGAGAAGGCATAATGGAGCGGGAAGTAGGTGGAAGACGAGGGGTCAGGGGGGTTGGCAGTAAAAGAAACAGGGCCTGGCCTGGCAGAGAGTTGGAAGTTAGGGAACACATTGAGCATAGGAGGAGGAAAGATGCCTCAGGCATGTAACTCTCTGACTCTTCCCCACCGTGCCTGCAGAAAGAGCCTTCCGATTCCTAGCTCTCCCCTGAATGGATACATTTGCCTGGAGAGGCCAGAACTAATTTCAGTTAGCCAGAGGGTAAACAGGGGCCAGTGAGAGGTGCACGCCCCTTCATTTCACTAGGCTCCTGGGGCTTCTGGGAGGAAAAAAGGCATCAGTATTCCAGCAAGATCATCGTCAACAGGGCCACCATCACTAGGGGATTACAGGGCATGCTGTGACACTCTCCGGGGCCTGGTTGGCCAGGCTTATGTTGAAGAGCACATATCCTAACCCTAAGCTACCTGGGTGGCTGCACCATAGAGGCTGCACTGGACATAGGGCTGTGCCCGCAAGGGCTGTGGTCGCGTTTGGGAGCGTTAGGGACGCGTGGAGGACGCAGGGCGCAGACCTCTGCCCGTTTCCGACCAGGATTCGGCCCTCATTCTCAATAGTGGAGCCAGCCACTCCAAAATTGAGGGTGTTAAAGGCAGAAAGCAGCCCTCTCACCCCCAGGGCAAAGAGTGGGAAAGGCTCGTTGCATCAAGAGTCTTTCAAATCTTTCACTTTTGAGAGCAGAGTGTTTACATTTAGGAATCATTAAACAAGCAGCAATATGAAAACATAGAGTAGCAGAGGACAGGAGACTGCCCTATGCATATCAGTACAACCCAATGACAAAGTCAAAGATTTAACTGACCTGCTTAGCTATTATATTATGGCTGACACCTCACAATGATTATCATCTCTCCGTGAAGCAAAACATCCTCTTAATTGGCTTGAAAGATAGACCTAATGTGCCAAAGGAAGGCAACATGGAAATTCAGATTCCTGCTCTCAGGGGAAGGAGGGTCGACAGCCCAATGGGTTAATGCACCTACTGCAGCCTCCTATGTGTAACCTGCAGGCGACACATTCAGTTGCTGGTGAGATGCTGATACAGGTTTGCTTGCTATGCAGGGGCCGGTGGTCACCTCACAGCACCTCGAGAAGGTGTCCTGTTTGAGTCCCAGTTCAATTATTGTATCAACCATGACCCGTAGATTACACCTTTTCCCCTTGTTTTTTTCCAGTCAATTGGGGCCAGAGAGACAACCTTTTGTATGGGTGTTACCTAGGCCAGTGTGCAGAAAACAAAGGCACAACTGTTAGTAGGAATGCAGGTAATGAAGGGGCATTAGCTGTTGGCTGATCGCACAGGGCAATGCATACCCATTTTCAATTAAAACATTATTTTTTAAATAAAAAGATCATGCCCAGGAGATTGCAGACATTGGATTAGAACTCAGGTCTCCAGCATTCCAAGACCAAGCACTTACCACTTGAGCCACTGGTGGCTGTGCTTCTGAGAGTAGCTTTTGGGCGTATGCCCCTGTGAGCATACCCATTTCAGTTGTGAAACATGTTCACTGGAGCCAAGGAGGATAGAACATCTGGCCCCCCGCTCCACCAAACACCAGCTAACTCCAGTGGCCTAGAGGTTAAGTGCTTGCGTTACAGCGCTGGGGGCCTGGGTTTGAGTCCTGCTTTCGGCACAGAAACGGAATAGTTGGGTAATCAGTTGTGGAGACCCACACTCCTAAAAGATTCAGTGGTTATGTAATGAGTTCCCTGGTAAAGGGAGGGTGGAAGAAAGCACAGATGCAGGACTGTGGAGGTGGGGACAGGGGAGAGGAAGTGCAGGGTAAAAATAAAGGAGGAGGTGGCTCAGGCAAAAAGGGGAGGTAAGGCTGGGTGAAGGGTTCCCTGTGGAAAAGAGGAGGGGGCTGGGTGAGTAGAGGGGGGGTGGGATGAGCAAAGCAGGGGGATGTGGGCCCTGGGTACGGTGTGAGGGGGAGAATACGGCCCTAAATAGTGGAGGGGGGGGTGTAAAGGAGGGTCCTAATGTGGGGAAAGGGGCCATTGAGGAGGGGAGAAAAAGGGTGCCCAGTGGAGGATGGAATGCACCGACATTTTTTTCTCATCCGGCACTACCCTTTAGCCTAACCTGTCTCCTCCTTTATACCCTGCACTGCCTGGCTAACTCTATGCTTTCTTCCTCCCTCCCTTCCTTCACCAGGGAACCTACGCCATGCCCTTCTAGACCTACCCTGACTCAGCCAGCCCCACCTCCTCTCCACAGGGACCCCTGCATCTGCCCCTACCTCTCCCTTTAGCCTGCTCTACCTCCTCCTTTAGCCTGCACTCCCTCACTTCCACAGTCCTCACTTCCACTGTCCCACTTCTCTGCTATGTTCCAGAGCAACTGTACAAGGAGATTACCCCACTATTCCGTTTAAGTGCCGAAAGCAGGACTCGAACCCACGCCCCCAGTGCTGTAACGCAAGCACTTAATCTCTAGGCCACTGCAGTTAGCTGGTATTTGGTGGAGCTGGGGGGCCAGATGTTCTATCCTCATTTTCTTCAGTGAACATGTTTCACCATGCAAATGAGTATGCTGACAGGGGCATGCAGAAGAAAGATATATACGCCCAAAAGCAACACTTAGAAACACAGCCACCAGTGGCTCAAGTGGTAAGTGCTTGGTCTTGGGATGCTGGAGACCTGAGTTCTAATCCAATGTCTGGAATCTGCTGGGCATGTATTTTTTATTTAAAAAAAAAAATGTTTTCTTTTCAAAATGGGTATGAATTGACCTGTGCGATCAGCCAACAGCTAATGCCCCTTCAATACCTGCATTCCTACTAACAATTGTGCCTTTGTTTTCTGCACTCTGGCCTTGGTAACACCCATCGAAAAGCGTGTCTCTCTGGCCCCCATCTGACTGGAAAAAACGAGGGGAAAAAGTGTAACCTACGGGTCATGGTTGATAAGATATTTGCACAAGGACTCAAACGGGACACCTTCTCGAGGCGCTGTGAGGTGACCCCCGACCCCTGCATAGCAAGCAAACCTGTATCAGCATCTCACCAGCAAATGAATGTGTCGCCTACTGGCTACGCATAGGAGGCTGCAGGAGGTGCATTAACCCATTGGGCTGTCGACCCTCCTTCCTCTGAGGGCAGAAAACTGAATTTCCATGTTGCCTTCCTTTGGCACATTAGATCTTTCTTTCACCCCAATTCAGAGGATGTGTTGCTTCACGGAGAGATGATACTCATTTTGAGGTGTCAGCCTCTAATAGCTAAGCAGGTCAGTTAAATCTTTACCTTTGTCATTGGGGTGTACTGATATGCGCAGGGCAGTCTTCTGTCCTCTACTACTGTAAACTTTGGTATTGCTGCTTGTTCAAGATTTTTAAATGTAAACACTCTGCTCTCAAAAGTGAAAGATTTTAAAGACTCTTGCTGTAGCTAGCCTTTCCCACTCTTTGCCCTGGGGGAGAGAGCAGAGGCGTAGGCAGGGTAGGGCCTGAGGGGCAAGGCCCACCCAAAATCTGTAAATGCCCACTCGGCAGCGCTGCATGGGAATTTACAGATATTGTTGTCAGTGCAGTGGGCCCAACTACATTAGCATCAGGCCCCATTTGCTAGACAATCCTGGCTACGCCTCTGGTGCTTCCCGACTCAACAACCCAATCACCCCTTCAGCTCTTCTTACTCGTCTCACAGCACCTCCCATAAGCGAGGAATGCATCTTTTGTTGGTAGATTTCCTTCATGAGGCTTAGCTAGGCCTGTATTCCTTTTCAAAGGGCTATAGAAGAGAGCAAAAAGGGAGAAGGCATAATGGAGCGGGAAGTAGGTGGAAGACGAGGGGTCAGGGGGGTTGGCAGTAAAAGAAACAGGGCCTGGCCTGGCAGAGAGTTGGAAGTTAGGGAACACATTGAGCATAGGAGGAGGAAAGATGCCTCAGGCATGTAACTCTCTGACTCTTCCCCACCGTGCCTGCAGAAAGAGCCTTCCGATTCCTAGCTCTCCCCTGAATGGATACATTTGCCTGGAGAGGCCAGAACTAATTTCAGTTAGCCAGAGGGTAAACAGGGGCCAGTGAGAGGTGCACGCCCCTTCATTTCACTAGGCTCCTGGGGCTTCTGGGAGGAAAAAAGGCATCAGTATTCCAGCAAGATCATCGTCAACAGGGCCACCATCACTAGGGGATTACAGGGCATGCTGTGACACTCTCCGGGGCCTGGTTGGCCAGGCTTATGTTGAAGAGCACATATCCTAACCCTAAGCTACCTGGGTGGCTGCACCATAGAGGCTGCACTGGACATAGGGCTGTGCCCGCAAGGGCTGTGGTCGCGTTTGGGAGCGTTAGGGACGCGTGGAGGACGCAGGGCGCAGACCTCTGCCCGTTTCCGACCAGGATTCGGCCCTCATTCTCAATAGTGGAGCCAGCCACTCCAAAATTGAGGGTGTTAAAGGCAGAAAGCAGCCCTCTCACCCCCAGGGCAAAGAGTGGGAAAGGCTCGTTGCATCAAGAGTCTTTCAAATCTTTCACTTTTGAGAGCAGAGTGTTTACATTTAGGAATCATTAAACAAGCAGCAATATGAAAACATAGAGTAGCAGAGGACAGGAGACTGCCCTATGCATATCAGTACAGCCCAATGACAAAGTCAAAGATTTAACTGACCTGCTTAGCTATTATATTATGGCTGACACCTCACAATGATTATCATCTCTCCGTGAAGCAAAACATCCTCTTAATTGGCTTGAAAGATAGACCTAATGTGCCAAAGGAAGGCAACATGGAAATTCAGATTCCTGCTCTCAGGGGAAGGAGGGTCGACAGCCCAATGGGTTAATGCACCTACTGCAGCCTCCTATGTGTAACCTGCAGGCGACACATTCAGTTGCTGGTGAGATGCTGATACAGGTTTGCTTGCTATGCAGGGGCCGGTGGTCACCTCACAGCACCTCGAGAAGGTGTCCTGTTTGAGTCCCAGTTCAATTATTGTATCAACCATGACCCGTAGATTACACCTTTTCCCCTTGTTTTTTTCCAGTCAATTGGGGCCAGAGAGACAACCTTTTGTATGGGTGTTACCTAGGCCAGTGTGCAGAAAACAAAGGCACAACTGTTAGTAGGAATGCAGGTAATGAAGGGGCATTAGCTGTTGGCTGATCGCACAGGGCAATGCATACCCATTTTCAATTAAAACATTATTTTTTAAATAAAAAGATCATGCCCAGGAGATTGCAGACATTGGATTAGAACTCAGGTCTCCAGCATTCCAAGACCAAGCACTTACCACTTGAGCCACTGGTGGCTGTGCTTCTGAGAGTAGCTTTTGGGCGTATGCCCCTGTGAGCATACCCATTTCAGTTGTGAAACATGTTCACTGGAGCCAAGGAGGATAGAACATCTGGCCCCCCGCTCCACCAAACACCAGCTAACTCCAGTGGCCTAGAGGTTAAGTGCTTGCGTTACAGCGCTGGGGGCCTGGGTTTGAGTCCTGCTTTCGGCACAGAAACGGAATAGTTGGGTAATCAGTTGTGGAGACCCACACTCCTAAAAGATTCAGTGGTTATGTAATGAGTTCCCTGGTAAAGGGAGGGTGGAAGAAAGCACAGATGCAGGACTGTGGAGGTGGGGACAGGGGAGAGGAAGTGCAGGGTAAAAATAAAGGAGGAGGTGGCTCAGGCAAAAAGGGGAGGTAAGGCTGGGTGAAGGGTTCCCTGTGGAAAAGAGGAGGGGGCTGGGTGAGTAGAGGGGGGGTGGGATGAGCAAAGCAGGGGGATGTGGGCCCTGGGTACGGTGTGAGGGGGAGAATACGGCCCTAAATAGTGGAGGGGGGGGTGTAAAGGAGGGTCCTAATGTGGGGAAAGGGGCCATTGAGGAGGGGAGAAAAAGGGTGCCCAGTGGAGGATGGAATGCACCGACATTTTTTTCTCATCCGGCACTACCCTTTAGCCTAACCTGTCTCCTCCTTTATACCCTGCACTGCCTGGCTAACTCTATGCTTTCTTCCTCCCTCCCTTCCTTCACCAGGGAACCTACGCCATGCCCTTCTAGACCTACCCTGACTCAGCCAGCCCCACCTCCTCTCCACAGGGACCCCTGCATCTGCCCCTACCTCTCCCTTTAGCCTGCTCTACCTCCTCCTTTAGCCTGCACTCCCTCACTTCCACAGTCCTCACTTCCACTGTCCCACTTCTCTGCTATGTTCCACAGCAACTGTACAAGGAGATTACCCCACTATTCCGTTTAAGTGCCGAAAGCAGGACTCGAACCCACGCCCCCAGTGCTGTAACGCAAGCACTTAATCTCTAGGCCACTGCAGTTAGCTGGTATTTGGTGGAGCTGGGGGGCCAGATGTTCTATCCTCATTTTCTTCAGTGAACATGTTTCACCATGCAAATGAGTATGCTGACAGGGGCATGCAGAAGAAAGATATATACGCCCAAAAGCAACACTTAGAAACACAGCCACCAGTGGCTCAAGTGGTAAGTGCTTGGTCTTGGGATGCTGGAGACCTGAGTTCTAATCCAATGTCTGGAATCTGCTGGGCATGTATTTTTTATTTAAAAAAAAAAATGTTTTCTTTTCAAAATGGGTATGAATTGACCTGTGCGATCAGCCAACAGCTAATGCCCCTTCAATACCTGCATTCCTACTAACAATTGTGCCTTTGTTTTCTGCACTCTGGCCTTGGTAACACCCATCGAAAAGCGTGTCTCTCTGGCCCCCATCTGACTGGAAAAAACGAGGGGAAAAAGTGTAACCTACGGGTCATGGTTGATAAGATATTTGCACAAGGACTCAAACGGGACACCTTCTCGAGGCGCTGTGAGGTGACCCCCGACCCCTGCATAGCAAGCAAACCTGTATCAGCATCTCACCAGCAAATGAATGTGTCGCCTACTGGCTACGCATAGGAGGCTGCAGGAGGTGCATTAACCCATTGGGCTGTCGACCCTCCTTCCTCTGAGGGCAGAAAACTGAATTTCCATGTTGCCTTCCTTTGGCACATTAGATCTTTCTTTCACCCCAATTCAGAGGATGTGTTGCCTCTAATAGCTAAGCAGGTCAGTTAAATCTTTACCTTTGTCATTGGGGTGTACTGATATGCGCAGGGCAGTCTTCTGTCCTCTACTACTGTAAACTTTGGTATTGCTGCTTGTTCAAGATTTTTAAATGTAAACACTCTGCTCTCAAAAGTGAAAGATTTTAAAGACTCTTGCTGTAGCTAGCCTTTCCCACTCTTTGCCCTGTGGGAGAGAGCAGAGGCGTAGGCAGGGTAGGGCCTGAGGGGCAAGGCCCACCCAAAATCTGTAAATGCCCACTCGGCAGCGCTGCATGGGAATTTACAGATATTGTTGTCAGTGCAGTGGGCCCAACTACATTAGCATCAGGCCCCATTTGCTAGACAATCCTGGCTACGCCTCTGGTGCTTCCCGACTCAACAACCCAATCACCCCTTCAGCTCTTCTTACTCGTCTCACAGCACCTCCCATAAGCGAGGAATGCATCTTTTGTTGGTAGATTTCCTTCATGAGGCTTAGCTAGGCCTGTATTCCTTTTCAAAGGGCTATAGAAGAGAGCAAAAAGGGAGAAGGCATAATGGAGCGGGAAGTAGGTGGAAGACGAGGGGTCAGGGGGGTTGGCAGTAAAAGAAACAGGGCCTGGCCTGGCAGAGAGTTGGAAGTTAGGGAACACATTGAGCATAGGAGGAGGAAAGATGCCTCAGGCATGTAACTCTCTGACTCTTCCCCACCGTGCCTGCAGAAAGAGCCTTCCGATTCCTAGCTCTCCCCTGAATGGATACATTTGCCTGGAGAGGCCAGAACTAATTTCAGTTAGCCAGAGGGTAAACAGGGGCCAGTGAGAGGTGCACGCCCCTTCATTTCACTAGGCTCCTGGGGCTTCTGGGAGGAAAAAAGGCATCAGTATTCCAGCAAGATCATCGTCAACAGGGCCACCATCACTAGGGGATTACAGGGCATGCTGTGACACTCTCCGGGGCCTGGTTGGCCAGGCTTATGTTGAAGAGCACATATCCTAACCCTAAGCTACCTGGGTGGCTGCACCATAGAGGCTGCACTGGACATAGGGCTGTGCCCGCAAGGGCTGTGGTCGCGTTTGGGAGCGTTAGGGACGCGTGGAGGACGCAGGGCGCAGACCTCTGCCCGTTTCCGACCAGGATTCGGCCCTCATTCTCAATAGTGGAGCCAGCCACTCCAAAATTGAGGGTGTTAAAGGCAGAAAGCAGCCCTCTCACCCCCAGGGCAAAGAGTGGGAAAGGCTCGTTGCATCAAGAGTCTTTCAAATCTTTCACTTTTGAGAGCAGAGTGTTTACATTTAGGAATCATTAAACAAGCAGCAATATGAAAACATAGAGTAGCAGAGGACAGGAGACTGCCCTATGCATATCAGTACAGCCCAATGACAAAGTCAAAGATTTAACTGACCTGCTTAGCTATTATATTATGGCTGACACCTCACAATGATTATCATCTCTCCGTGAAGCAAAACATCCTCTTAATTGGCTTGAAAGATAGACCTAATGTGCCAAAGGAAGGCAACATGGAAATTCAGACTCCTGCTCTCAGGGGAAGGAGGGTCGACAGCCCAATGGGTTAATGCACCTACTGCAGCCTCCTATGTGTAACCTGCAGGCGACACATTCAGTTGCTGGTGAGATGCTGATACAGGTTTGCTTGCTATGCAGGGGCCGGTGGTCACCTCACAGCACCTCGAGAAGGTGTCCTGTTTGAGTCCCAGTTCAAATATTGTATCAACCATGACCCGTAGATTACACCTTTTCCCCTTGTTTTTTTCCAGTCAATTGGGGCCAGAGAGACAACCTTTTGTATGGGTGTTACCTAGGCCAGTGTGCAGAAAACAAAGGCACAACTGTTAGTAGGAATGCAGGTAATGAAGGGGCATTAGCTGTTGGCTGATCGCACAGGGCAATGCATACCCATTTTCAATTAAAACATTATTTTTTAAATAAAAAGATCATGCCCAGGAGATTGCAGACATTGGATTAGAACTCAGGTCTCCAGCATTCCAAGACCAAGCACTTACCACTTGAGCCACTGGTGGCTGTGCTTCTGAGAGTAGCTTTTGGGCGTATGCCCCTGTGAGCATACCCATTTCAGTTGTGAAACATGTTCACTGGAGCCAAGGAGGATAGAACATCTGGCCCCCCGCTCCACCAAACACCAGCTAACTCCAGTGGCCTAGAGGTTAAGTGCTTGCGTTACAGCGCTGGGGGCCTGGGTTTGAGTCCTGCTTTCGGCACAGAAACGGAATAGTTGGGTAATCAGTTGTGGAGACCCACACTCCTAAAAGATTCAGTGGTTATGTAATGAGTTCCCTGGTAAAGGGAGGGTGGAAGAAAGCACAGATGCAGGACTGTGGAGGTGGGGACAGGGGAGAGGAAGTGCAGGGTAAAAATAAAGGAGGAGGTGGCTCAGGCAAAAAGGGGAGGTAAGGCTGGGTGAAGGGTTCCCTGTGGAAAAGAGGAGGGGGCTGGGTGAGTAGAGGGGGGGTGGGATGAGCAAAGCAGGGGGATGTGGGCCCTGGGTACGGTGTGAGTGGGAGAATACGGCCCTAAATAGTGGAGGGGGGGGGGTGTAAAGGAGGGTCCTAATGTGGGGAAAGGGGCCATTGAGGAGGGGAGAAAAAGGGTGCCCAGTGGAGGATGGAATGCACCGACATTTTTTTCTCATCCGGCACTACCCTTTAGCCTAACCTGTCTCCTCCTTTATACCCTGCACTGCCTGGCTAACTCTATGCTTTCTTCCTCCCTCCCTTCCTTCACCAGGGAACCTACGCCATGCCCTTCTAGACCTACCCTGACTCAGCCAGCCCCACCTCCTCTCCACAGGGACCCCTGCATCTGCCCCTACCTCTCCCTTTAGCCTGCTCTACCTCCTCCTTTAGCCTGCACTCCCTCACTTCCACAGTCCTCACTTCCACTGTCCCACTTCTCTGCTATGTTCCAGAGCAACTGTACAAGGAGATTACCCCACTATTCCGTTTAAGTGCCGAAAGCAGGACTCGAACCCACGCCCCCAGTGCTGTAACGCAAGCACTTAATCTCTAGGCCACTGCAGTTAGCTGGTATTTGGTGGAGCTGGGGGGCCAGATGTTCTATCCTCATTTTCTTCAGTGAACATGTTTCACCATGCAAATGAGTATGCTGACAGGGGCATGCAGAAGAAAGATATATACGCCCAAAAGCAACACTTAGAAACACAGCCACCAGTGGCTCAAGTGGTAAGTGCTTGGTCTTGGGATGCTGGAGACCTGAGTTCTAATCCAATGTCTGGAATCTGCTGGGCATGTATTTTTTATTTAAAAAAAAAAATGTTTTCTTTTCAAAATGGGTATGAATTGACCTGTGCGATCAGCCAACAGCTAATGCCCCTTCAATACCTGCATTCCTACTAACAATTGTGCCTTTGTTTTCTGCACTCTGGCCTTGGTAACACCCATCGAAAAGCGTGTCTCTCTGGCCCCCATCTGACTGGAAAAAACGAGGGGAAAAAGTGTAACCTACGGGTCATGGTTGATAAGATATTTGCACAAGGACTCAAACGGGACACCTTCTCGAGGCGCTGTGAGGTGACCCCCGACCCCTGCATAGCAAGCAAACCTGTATCAGCATCTCACCAGCAAATGAATGTGTCGCCTACTGGCTACGCATAGGAGGCTGCAGGAGGTGCATTAACCCATTGGGCTGTCGACCCTCCTTCCTCTGAGGGCAGAAAACTGAATTTCCATGTTGCCTTCCTTTGGCACATTAGATCTTTCTTTCACCCCAATTCAGAGGATGTGTTGCTTCACGGAGAGATGATACTCATTTTGAGGTGTCAGCCTCTAATAGCTAAGCAGGTCAGTTAAATCTTTACCTTTGTCATTGGGGTGTACTGATATGCGCAGGGCAGTCTTCTGTCCTCTACTACTGTAAACTTTGGTATTGCTGCTTGTTCAAGATTTTTAAATGTAAACACTCTGCTCTCAAAAGTGAAAGATTTTAAAGACTCTTGCTGTAGCTAGCCTTTCCCACTCTTTGCCCTGGGGGAGAGAGCAGAGGCGTAGGCAGGGTAGGGCCTGAGGGGCAAGGCCCACCCAAAATCTGTAAATGCCCACTCGGCAGCGCTGCATGGGAATTTACAGATATTGTTGTCAGTGCAGTGGGCCCAACTACATTAGCATCAGGCCCCATTTGCTAGACAATCCTGGCTACGCCTCTGGTGCTTCCCGACTCAACAACCCAATCACCCCTTCAGCTCTTCTTACTCGTCTCACAGCACCTCCCATAAGCGAGGAATGCATCTTTTGTTGGTAGATTTCCTTCATGAGGCTTAGCTAGGCCTGTATTCCTTTTCAAAGGGCTATAGAAGAGAGCAAAAAGGGAGAAGGCATAATGGAGCGGGAAGTAGGTGGAAGACGAGGGGTCAGGGGGGTTGGCAGTAAAAGAAACAGGGCCTGGCCTGGCAGAGAGTTGGAAGTTAGGGAACACATTGAGCATAGGAGGAGGAAAGATGCCTCAGGCATGTAACTCTCTGACTCTTCCCCACCGTGCCTGCAGAAAGAGCCTTCCGATTCCTAGCTCTCCCCTGAATGGATACATTTGCCTGGAGAGGCCAGAACTAATTTCAGTTAGCCAGAGGGTAAACAGGGGCCAGTGAGAGGTGCACGCCCCTTCATTTCACTAGGCTCCTGGGGCTTCTGGGAGGAAAAAAGGCATCAGTATTCCAGCAAGATCATCGTCAACAGGGCCACCATCACTAGGGGATTACAGGGCATGCTGTGACACTCTCCGGGGCCTGGTTGGCCAGGCTTATGTTGAAGAGCACATATCCTAACCCTAAGCTACCTGGGTGGCTGCACCATAGAGGCTGCACTGGACATAGGGCTGTGCCCGCAAGGGCTGTGGTCGCGTTTGGGAGCGTTAGGGACGCGTGGAGGACGCAGGGCGCAGACCTCTGCCCGTTTCCGACCAGGATTCGGCCCTCATTCTCAATAGTGGAGCCAGCCACTCCAAAATTGAGGGTGTTAAAGGCAGAAAGCAGCCCTCTCACCCCCAGGGCAAAGAGTGGGAAAGGCTTGTTGCATCAAGAGTCTTTCAAATCTTTCACTTTTGAGAGCAGAGTGTTTACATTTAGGAATCATTAAACAAGCAGCAATATGAAAACATAGAGTAGCAGAGGACAGGAGACTGCCCTATGCATATCAGTACAACCCAATGACAAAGTCAAAGATTTAACTGACCTGCTTAGCTATTATATTATGGCTGACACCTCACAATGATTATCATCTCTCCGTGAAGCAAAACATCCTCTTAATTGGCTTGAAAGATAGACCTAATGTGCCAAAGGAAGGCAACATGGAAATTCAGATTCCTGCTCTCAGGGGAAGGAGGGTCGACAGCCCAATGGGTTAATGCACCTACTGCAGCCTCCTATGTGTAACCTGCAGGCGACACATTCAGTTGCTGGTGAGATGCTGATACAGGTTTGCTTGCTATGCAGGGGCCGGTGGTCACCTCACAGCACCTCGAGAAGGTGTCCTGTTTGAGTCCCAGTTCAATTATTGTATCAACCATGACCCGTAGATTACACCTTTTCCCCTTGTTTTTTTCCAGTCAATTGGGGCCAGAGAGACAACCTTTTGTATGGGTGTTACCTAGGCCAGTGTGCAGAAAACAAAGGCACAACTGTTAGTAGGAATGCAGGTAATGAAGGGGCATTAGCTGTTGGCTGATCGCACAGGGCAATGCATACCCATTTTCAATTAAAACATTATTTTTTAAATAAAAAGATCATGCCCAGGAGATTGCAGACATTGGATTAGAACTCAGGTCTCCAGCATTCCAAGACCAAGCACTTACCACTTGAGCCACTGGTGGCTGTGCTTCTGAGAGTAGCTTTTGGGCGTATGCCCCTGTGAGCATACCCATTTCAGTTGTGAAACATGTTCACTGGAGCCAAGGAGGATAGAACATCTGGCCCCCCGCTCCACCAAACACCAGCTAACTCCAGTGGCCTAGAGGTTAAGTGCTTGCGTTACAGCGCTGGGGGCCTGGGTTTGAGTCCTGCTTTCGGCACAGAAACGGAATAGTTGGGTAATCAGTTGTGGAGACCCACACTCCTAAAAGATTCAGTGGTTATGTAATGAGTTCCCTGGTAAAGGGAGGGTGGAAGAAAGCACAGATGCAGGACTGTGGAGGTGGGGACAGGGGAGAGGAAGTGCAGGGTAAAAATAAAGGAGGAGGTGGCTCAGGCAAAAAGGGGAGGTAAGGCTGGGTGAAGGGTTCCCTGTGGAAAAGAGGAGGGGGCTGGGTGAGTAGAGGGGGGGTGGGATGAGCAAAGCAGGGGGATGTGGGCCCTGGGTACGGTGTGAGGGGGAGAATACGGCCCTAAATAGTGGAGGGGGGGGTGTAAAGGAGGGTCCTAATGTGGGGAAAGGGGCCATTGAGGAGGGGAGAAAAAGGGTGCCCAGTGGAGGATGGAATGCACCGACATTTTTTTCTCATCCGGCACTACCCTTTAGCCTAACCTGTCTCCTCCTTTATACCCTGCACTGCCTGGCTAACTCTATGCTTTCTTCCTCCCTCCCTTCCTTCACCAGGGAACCTACGCCATGCCCTTCTAGACCTACCCTGACTCAGCCAGCCCCACCTCCTCTCCACAGGGACCCCTGCATCTGCCCCTACCTCTCCCTTTAGCCTGCTCTACCTCCTCCTTTAGCCTGCACTCCCTCACTTCCACAGTCCTCACTTCCACTGTCCCACTTCTCTGCTATGTTCCAGAGCAACTGTACAAGGAGATTACCCCACTATTCCGTTTAAGTGCCGAAAGCAGGACTCGAACCCACGCCCCCAGTGCTGTAACGCAAGCACTTAATCTCTAGGCCACTGCAGTTAGCTGGTATTTGGTGGAGCTGGGGGGCCAGATGTTCTATCCTCATTTTCTTCAGTGAACATGTTTCACCATGCAAATGAGTATGCTGACAGGGGCATGCAGAAGAAAGATATATACGCCCAAAAGCAACACTTAGAAACACAGCCACCAGTGGCTCAAGTGGTAAGTGCTTGGTCTTGGGATGCTGGAGACCTGAGTTCTAATCCAATGTCTGGAATCTGCTGGGCATGTATTTTTTATTTAAAAAAAAAAATGTTTTCTTTTCAAAATGGGTATGAATTGACCTGTGCGATCAGCCAACAGCTAATGCCCCTTCAATACCTGCATTCCTACTAACAATTGTGCCTTTGTTTTCTGCACTCTGGCCTTGGTAACACCCATCGAAAAGCGTGTCTCTCTGGCCCCCATCTGACTGGAAAAAACGAGGGGAAAAAGTGTAACCTACGGGTCATGGTTGATAAGATATTTGCACAAGGACTCAAACGGGACACCTTCTCGAGGCGCTGTGAGGTGACCCCCGACCCCTGCATAGCAAGCAAACCTGTATCAGCATCTCACCAGCAAATGAATGTGTCGCCTACTGGCTACGCATAGGAGGCTGCAGGAGGTGCATTAACCCATTGGGCTGTCGACCCTCCTTCCTCTGAGGGCAGAAAACTGAATTTCCATGTTGCCTTCCTTTGGCACATTAGATCTTTCTTTCACCCCAATTCAGAGGATGTGTTGCTTCACGGAGAGATGATACTCATTTTGAGGTGTCAGCCTCTAATAGCTAAGCAGGTCAGTTAAATCTTTACCTTTGTCATTGGGGTGTACTGATATGCGCAGGGCAGTCTTCTGTCCTCTACTACTGTAAACTTTGGTATTGCTGCTTGTTCAAGATTTTTAAATGTAAACACTCTGCTCTCAAAAGTGAAAGATTTTAAAGACTCTTGCTGTAGCTAGCCTTTCCCACTCTTTGCCCTGGGGGAGAGAGCAGAGGCGTAGGCAGGGTAGGGCCTGAGGGGCAAGGCCCACCCAAAATCTGTAAATGCCCACTCGGCAGCGCTGCATGGGAATTTACAGATATTGTTGTCAGTGCAGTGGGCCCAACTACATTAGCATCAGGCCCCATTTGCTAGACAATCCTGGCTACGCCTCTGGTGCTTCCCGACTCAACAACCCAATCACCCCTTCAGCTCTTCTTACTCGTCTCACAGCACCTCCCATAAGCGAGGAATGCATCTTTTGTTGGTAGATTTCCTTCATGAGGCTTAGCTAGGCCTGTATTCCTTTTCAAAGGGCTATAGAAGAGAGCAAAAAGGGAGAAGGCATAATGGAGCGGGAAGTAGGTGGAAGACGAGGGGTCAGGGGGGTTGGCAGTAAAAGAAACAGGGCCTGGCCTGGCAGAGAGTTGGAAGTTAGGGAACACATTGAGCATAGGAGGAGGAAAGATGCCTCAGGCATGTAACTCTCTGACTCTTCCCCACCGTGCCTGCAGAAAGAGCCTTCCGATTCCTAGCTCTCCCCTGAATGGATACATTTGCCTGGAGAGGCCAGAACTAATTTCAGTTAGCCAGAGGGTAAACAGGGGCCAGTGAGAGGTGCACGCCCCTTCATTTCACTAGGCTCCTGGGGCTTCTGGGAGGAAAAAAGGCATCAGTATTCCAGCAAGATCATCGTCAACAGGGCCACCATCACTAGGGGATTACAGGGCATGCTGTGACACTCTCCGGGGCCTGGTTGGCCAGGCTTATGTTGAAGAGCACATATCCTAACCCTAAGCTACCTGGGTGGCTGCACCATAGAGGCTGCACTGGACATAGGGCTGTGCCCGCAAGGGCTGTGGTCGCGTTTGGGAGCGTTAGGGACGCGTGGAGGACGCAGGGCGCAGACCTCTGCCCGTTTCCGACCAGGATTCGGCCCTCATTCTCAATAGTGGAGCCAGCCACTCCAAAATTGAGGGTGTTAAAGGCAGAAAGCAGCCCTCTCACCCCCAGGGCAAAGAGTGGGAAAGGCTTGTTGCATCAAGAGTCTTTCAAATCTTTCACTTTTGAGAGCAGAGTGTTTACATTTAGGAATCATTAAACAAGCAGCAATATGAAAACATAGAGTAGCAGAGGACAGGAGACTGCCCTATGCATATCAGTACAACCCAATGACAAAGTCAAAGATTTAACTGACCTGCTTAGCTATTATATTATGGCTGACACCTCACAATGATTATCATCTCTCCGTGAAGCAAAACATCCTCTTAATTGGCTTGAAAGATAGACCTAATGTGCCAAAGGAAGGCAACATGGAAATTCAGATTCCTGCTCTCAGGGGAAGGAGGGTCGACAGCCCAATGGGTTAATGCACCTACTGCAGCCTCCTATGTGTAACCTGCAGGCGACACATTCAGTTGCTGGTGAGATGCTGATACAGGTTTGCTTGCTATGCAGGGGCCGGTGGTCACCTCACAGCACCTCGAGAAGGTGTCCTGTTTGAGTCCCAGTTCAATTATTGTATCAACCATGACCCGTAGATTACACCTTTTCCCCTTGTTTTTTTCCAGTCAATTGGGGCCAGAGAGACAACCTTTTGTATGGGTGTTACCTAGGCCAGTGTGCAGAAAACAAAGGCACAACTGTTAGTAGGAATGCAGGTAATGAAGGGGCATTAGCTGTTGGCTGATCGCACAGGGCAATGCATACCCATTTTCAATTAAAACATTATTTTTTAAATAAAAAGATCATGCCCAGGAGATTGCAGACATTGGATTAGAACTCAGGTCTCCAGCATTCCAAGACCAAGCACTTACCACTTGAGCCACTGGTGGCTGTGCTTCTGAGAGTAGCTTTTGGGCGTATGCCCCTGTGAGCATACCCATTTCAGTTGTGAAACATGTTCACTGGAGCCAAGGAGGATAGAACATCTGGCCCCCCGCTCCACCAAACACCAGCTAACTCCAGTGGCCTAGAGGTTAAGTGCTTGCGTTACAGCGCTGGGGGCCTGGGTTTGAGTCCTGCTTTCGGCACAGAAACGGAATAGTTGGGTAATCAGTTGTGGAGACCCACACTCCTAAAAGATTCAGTGGTTATGTAATGAGTTCCCTGGTAAAGGGAGGGTGGAAGAAAGCACAGATGCAGGACTGTGGAGGTGGGGACAGGGGAGAGGAAGTGCAGGGTAAAAATAAAGGAGGAGGTGGCTCAGGCAAAAAGGGGAGGTAAGGCTGGGTGAAGGGTTCCCTGTGGAAAAGAGGAGGGGGCTGGGTGAGTAGAGGGGGGGTGGGATGAGCAAAGCAGGGGGATGTGGGCCCTGGGTACGGTGTGAGGGGGAGAATACGGCCCTAAATAGTGGAGGGGGGGGTGTAAAGGAGGGTCCTAATGTGGGGAAAGGGGCCATTGAGGAGGGGAGAAAAAGGGTGCCCAGTGGAGGATGGAATGCACCGACATTTTTTTCTCATCCGGCACTACCCTTTAGCCTAACCTGTCTCCTCCTTTATACCCTGCACTGCCTGGCTAACTCTATGCTTTCTTCCTCCCTCCCTTCCTTCACCAGGGAACCTACGCCATGCCCTTCTAGACCTACCCTGACTCAGCCAGCCCCACCTCCTCTCCACAGGGACCCCTGCATCTGCCCCTACCTCTCCCTTTAGCCTGCTCTACCTCCTCCTTTAGCCTGCACTCCCTCACTTCCACAGTCCTCACTTCCACTGTCCCACTTCTCTGCTATGTTCCAGAGCAACTGTACAAGGAGATTACCCCACTATTCCGTTTAAGTGCCGAAAGCAGGACTCGAACCCACGCCCCCAGTGCTGTAACGCAAGCACTTAATCTCTAGGCCACTGCAGTTAGCTGGTATTTGGTGGAGCTGGGGGGCCAGATGTTCTATCCTCATTTTCTTCAGTGAACATGTTTCACCATGCAAATGAGTATGCTGACAGGGGCATGCAGAAGAAAGATATATACGCCCAAAAGCAACACTTAGAAACACAGCCACCAGTGGCTCAAGTGGTAAGTGCTTGGTCTTGGGATGCTGGAGACCTGAGTTCTAATCCAATGTCTGGAATCTGCTGGGCATGTATTTTTTATTTAAAAAAAAAAATGTTTTCTTTTCAAAATGGGTATGAATTGACCTGTGCGATCAGCCAACAGCTAATGCCCCTTCAATACCTGCATTCCTACTAACAATTGTGCCTTTGTTTTCTGCACTCTGGCCTTGGTAACACCCATCGAAAAGCGTGTCTCTCTGGCCCCCATCTGACTGGAAAAAACGAGGGGAAAAAGTGTAACCTACGGGTCATGGTTGATAAGATATTTGCACAAGGACTCAAACGGGACACCTTCTCGAGGCGCTGTGAGGTGACCCCCGACCCCTGCATAGCAAGCAAACCTGTATCAGCATCTCACCAGCAAATGAATGTGTCGCCTACTGGCTACGCATAGGAGGCTGCAGGAGGTGCATTAACCCATTGGGCTGTCGACCCTCCTTCCTCTGAGGGCAGAAAACTGAATTTCCATGTTGCCTTCCTTTGGCACATTAGATCTTTCTTTCACCCCAATTCAGAGGATGTGTTGCTTCACGGAGAGATGATACTCATTTTGAGGTGTCAGCCTCTAATAGCTAAGCAGGTCAGTTAAATCTTTACCTTTGTCATTGGGGTGTACTGATATGCGCAGGGCAGTCTTCTGTCCTCTACTACTGTAAACTTTGGTATTGCTGCTTGTTCAAGATTTTTAAATGTAAACACTCTGCTCTCAAAAGTGAAAGATTTTAAAGACTCTTGCTGTAGCTAGCCTTTCCCACTCTTTGCCCTGGGGGAGAGAGCAGAGGCGTAGGCAGGGTAGGGCCTGAGGGGCAAGGCCCACCCAAAATCTGTAAATGCCCACTCGGCAGCGCTGCATGGGAATTTACAGATATTGTTGTCAGTGCAGTGGGCCCAACTACATTAGCATCAGGCCCCATTTGCTAGACAATCCTGGCTACGCCTCTGGTGCTTCCCGACTCAACAACCCAATCACCCCTTCAGCTCTTCTTACTCGTCTCACAGCACCTCCCATAAGCGAGGAATGCATCTTTTGTTGGTAGATTTCCTTCATGAGGCTTAGCTAGGCCTGTATTCCTTTTCAAAGGGCTATAGAAGAGAGCAAAAAGGGAGAAGGCATAATGGAGCGGGAAGTAGGTGGAAGACGAGGGGTCAGGGGGGTTGGCAGTAAAAGAAACAGGGCCTGGCCTGGCAGAGAGTTGGAAGTTAGGGAACACATTGAGCATAGGAGGAGGAAAGATGCCTCAGGCATGTAACTCTCTGACTCTTCCCCACCGTGCCTGCAGAAAGAGCCTTCCGATTCCTAGCTCTCCCCTGAATGGATACATTTGCCTGGAGAGGCCAGAACTAATTTCAGTTAGCCAGAGGGTAAACAGGGGCCAGTGAGAGGTGCACGCCCCTTCATTTCACTAGGCTCCTGGGGCTTCTGGGAGGAAAAAAGGCATCAGTATTCCAGCAAGATCATCGTCAACAGGGCCACCATCACTAGGGGATTACAGGGCATGCTGTGACACTCTCCGGGGCCTGGTTGGCCAGGCTTATGTTGAAGAGCACATATCCTAACCCTAAGCTACCTGGGTGGCTGCACCATAGAGGCTGCACTGGACATAGGGCTGTGCCCGCAAGGGCTGTGGTCGCGTTTGGGAGCGTTAGGGACGCGTGGAGGACGCAGGGCGCAGACCTCTGCCCGTTTCCGACCAGGATTCGGCCCTCATTCTCAATAGTGGAGCCAGCCACTCCAAAATTGAGGGTGTTAAAGGCAGAAAGCAGCCCTCTCACCCCCAGGGCAAAGAGTGGGAAAGGCTTGTTGCATCAAGAGTCTTTCAAATCTTTCACTTTTGAGAGCAGAGTGTTTACATTTAGGAATCATTAAACAAGCAGCAATATGAAAACATAGAGTAGCAGAGGACAGGAGACTGCCCTATGCATATCAGTACAACCCAATGACAAAGTCAAAGATTTAACTGACCTGCTTAGCTATTATATTATGGCTGACACCTCACAATGATTATCATCTCTCCGTGAAGCAAAACATCCTCTTAATTGGCTTGAAAGATAGACCTAATGTGCCAAAGGAAGGCAACATGGAAATTCAGATTCCTGCTCTCAGGGGAAGGAGGGTCGACAGCCCAATGGGTTAATGCACCTACTGCAGCCTCCTATGTGTAACCTGCAGGCGACACATTCAGTTGCTGGTGAGATGCTGATACAGGTTTGCTTGCTATGCAGGGGCCGGTGGTCACCTCACAGCACCTCGAGAAGGTGTCCTGTTTGAGTCCCAGTTCAATTATTGTATCAACCATGACCCGTAGATTACACCTTTTCCCCTTGTTTTTTTCCAGTCAATTGGGGCCAGAGAGACAACCTTTTGTATGGGTGTTACCTAGGCCAGTGTGCAGAAAACAAAGGCACAACTGTTAGTAGGAATGCAGGTAATGAAGGGGCATTAGCTGTTGGCTGATCGCACAGGGCAATGCATACCCATTTTCAATTAAAACATTATTTTTTAAATAAAAAGATCATGCCCAGGAGATTGCAGACATTGGATTAGAACTCAGGTCTCCAGCATTCCAAGACCAAGCACTTACCACTTGAGCCACTGGTGGCTGTGCTTCTGAGAGTAGCTTTTGGGCGTATGCCCCTGTGAGCATACCCATTTCAGTTGTGAAACATGTTCACTGGAGCCAAGGAGGATAGAACATCTGGCCCCCCGCTCCACCAAACACCAGCTAACTCCAGTGGCCTAGAGGTTAAGTGCTTGCGTTACAGCGCTGGGGGCCTGGGTTTGAGTCCTGCTTTCGGCACAGAAACGGAATAGTTGGGTAATCAGTTGTGGAGACCCACACTCCTAAAAGATTCAGTGGTTATGTAATGAGTTCCCTGGTAAAGGGAGGGTGGAAGAAAGCACAGATGCAGGACTGTGGAGGTGGGGACAGGGGAGAGGAAGTGCAGGGTAAAAATAAAGGAGGAGGTGGCTCAGGCAAAAAGGGGAGGTAAGGCTGGGTGAAGGGTTCCCTGTGGAAAAGAGGAGGGGGCTGGGTGAGTAGAGGGGGGGTGGGATGAGCAAAGCAGGGGGATGTGGGCCCTGGGTACGGTGTGAGGGGGAGAATACGGCCCTAAATAGTGGAGGGGGGGGTGTAAAGGAGGGTCCTAATGTGGGGAAAGGGGCCATTGAGGAGGGGAGAAAAAGGGTGCCCAGTGGAGGATGGAATGCACCGACATTTTTTTCTCATCCGGCACTACCCTTTAGCCTAACCTGTCTCCTCCTTTATACCCTGCACTGCCTGGCTAACTCTATGCTTTCTTCCTCCCTCCCTTCCTTCACCAGGGAACCTACGCCATGCCCTTCTAGACCTACCCTGACTCAGCCAGCCCCACCTCCTCTCCACAGGGACCCCTGCATCTGCCCCTACCTCTCCCTTTAGCCTGCTCTACCTCCTCCTTTAGCCTGCACTCCCTCACTTCCACAGTCCTCACTTCCACTGTCCCACTTCTCTGCTATGTTCCAGAGCAACTGTACAAGGAGATTACCCCACTATTCCGTTTAAGTGCCGAAAGCAGGACTCGAACCCACGCCCCCAGTGCTGTAACGCAAGCACTTAATCTCTAGGCCACTGCAGTTAGCTGGTATTTGGTGGAGCTGGGGGGCCAGATGTTCTATCCTCATTTTCTTCAGTGAACATGTTTCACCATGCAAATGAGTATGCTGACAGGGGCATGCAGAAGAAAGATATATACGCCCAAAAGCAACACTTAGAAACACAGCCACCAGTGGCTCAAGTGGTAAGTGCTTGGTCTTGGGATGCTGGAGACCTGAGTTCTAATCCAATGTCTGGAATCTGCTGGGCATGTATTTTTTATTTAAAAAAAAAAATGTTTTCTTTTCAAAATGGGTATGAATTGACCTGTGCGATCAGCCAACAGCTAATGCCCCTTCAATACCTGCATTCCTACTAACAATTGTGCCTTTGTTTTCTGCACTCTGGCCTTGGTAACACCCATCGAAAAGCGTGTCTCTCTGGCCCCCATCTGACTGGAAAAAACGAGGGGAAAAAGTGTAACCTACGGGTCATGGTTGATAAGATATTTGCACAAGGACTCAAACGGGACACCTTCTCGAGGCGCTGTGAGGTGACCCCCGACCCCTGCATAGCAAGCAAACCTGTATCAGCATCTCACCAGCAAATGAATGTGTCGCCTACTGGCTACGCATAGGAGGCTGCAGGAGGTGCATTAACCCATTGGGCTGTCGACCCTCCTTCCTCTGAGGGCAGAAAACTGAATTTCCATGTTGCCTTCCTTTGGCACATTAGATCTTTCTTTCACCCCAATTCAGAGGATGTGTTGCTTCACGGAGAGATGATACTCATTTTGAGGTGTCAGCCTCTAATAGCTAAGCAGGTCAGTTAAATCTTTACCTTTGTCATTGGGGTGTACTGATATGCGCAGGGCAGTCTTCTGTCCTCTACTACTGTAAACTTTGGTATTGCTGCTTGTTCAAGATTTTTAAATGTAAACACTCTGCTCTCAAAAGTGAAAGATTTTAAAGACTCTTGCTGTAGCTAGCCTTTCCCACTCTTTGCCCTGGGGGAGAGAGCAGAGGCGTAGGCAGGGTAGGGCCTGAGGGGCAAGGCCCACCCAAAATCTGTAAATGCCCACTCGGCAGCGCTGCATGGGAATTTACAGATATTGTTGTCAGTGCAGTGGGCCCAACTACATTAGCATCAGGCCCCATTTGCTAGACAATCCTGGCTACGCCTCTGGTGCTTCCCGACTCAACAACCCAATCACCCCTTCAGCTCTTCTTACTCGTCTCACAGCACCTCCCATAAGCGAGGAATGCATCTTTTGTTGGTAGATTTCCTTCATGAGGCTTAGCTAGGCCTGTATTCCTTTTCAAAGGGCTATAGAAGAGAGCAAAAAGGGAGAAGGCATAATGGAGCGGGAAGTAGGTGGAAGACGAGGGGTCAGGGGGGTTGGCAGTAAAAGAAACAGGGCCTGGCCTGGCAGAGAGTTGGAAGTTAGGGAACACATTGAGCATAGGAGGAGGAAAGATGCCTCAGGCATGTAACTCTCTGACTCTTCCCCACCGTGCCTGCAGAAAGAGCCTTCCGATTCCTAGCTCTCCCCTGAATGGATACATTTGCCTGGAGAGGCCAGAACTAATTTCAGTTAGCCAGAGGGTAAACAGGGGCCAGTGAGAGGTGCACGCCCCTTCATTTCACTAGGCTCCTGGGGCTTCTGGGAGGAAAAAAGGCATCAGTATTCCAGCAAGATCATCGTCAACAGGGCCACCATCACTAGGGGATTACAGGGCATGCTGTGACACTCTCCGGGGCCTGGTTGGCCAGGCTTATGTTGAAGAGCACATATCCTAACCCTAAGCTACCTGGGTGGCTGCACCATAGAGGCTGCACTGGACATAGGGCTGTGCCCGCAAGGGCTGTGGTCGCGTTTGGGAGCGTTAGGGACGCGTGGAGGACGCAGGGCGCAGACCTCTGCCCGTTTCCGACCAGGATTCGGCCCTCATTCTCAATAGTGGAGCCAGCCACTCCAAAATTGAGGGTGTTAAAGGCAGAAAGCAGCCCTCTCACCCCCAGGGCAAAGAGTGGGAAAGGCTTGTTGCATCAAGAGTCTTTCAAATCTTTCACTTTTGAGAGCAGAGTGTTTACATTTAGGAATCATTAAACAAGCAGCAATATGAAAACATAGAGTAGCAGAGGACAGGAGACTGCCCTATGCATATCAGTACAACCCAATGACAAAGTCAAAGATTTAACTGACCTGCTTAGCTATTATATTATGGCTGACACCTCACAATGATTATCATCTCTCCGTGAAGCAAAACATCCTCTTAATTGGCTTGAAAGATAGACCTAATGTGCCAAAGGAAGGCAACATGGAAATTCAGATTCCTGCTCTCAGGGGAAGGAGGGTCGACAGCCCAATGGGTTAATGCACCTACTGCAGCCTCCTATGTGTAACCTGCAGGCGACACATTCAGTTGCTGGTGAGATGCTGATACAGGTTTGCTTGCTATGCAGGGGCCGGTGGTCACCTCACAGCACCTCGAGAAGGTGTCCTGTTTGAGTCCCAGTTCAATTATTGTATCAACCATGACCCGTAGATTACACCTTTTCCCCTTGTTTTTTTCCAGTCAATTGGGGCCAGAGAGACAACCTTTTGTATGGGTGTTACCTAGGCCAGTGTGCAGAAAACAAAGGCACAACTGTTAGTAGGAATGCAGGTAATGAAGGGGCATTAGCTGTTGGCTGATCGCACAGGGCAATGCATACCCATTTTCAATTAAAACATTATTTTTTAAATAAAAAGATCATGCCCAGGAGATTGCAGACATTGGATTAGAACTCAGGTCTCCAGCATTCCAAGACCAAGCACTTACCACTTGAGCCACTGGTGGCTGTGCTTCTGAGAGTAGCTTTTGGGCGTATGCCCCTGTGAGCATACCCATTTCAGTTGTGAAACATGTTCACTGGAGCCAAGGAGGATAGAACATCTGGCCCCCCGCTCCACCAAACACCAGCTAACTCCAGTGGCCTAGAGGTTAAGTGCTTGCGTTACAGCGCTGGGGGCCTGGGTTTGAGTCCTGCTTTCGGCACAGAAACGGAATAGTTGGGTAATCAGTTGTGGAGACCCACACTCCTAAAAGATTCAGTGGTTATGTAATGAGTTCCCTGGTAAAGGGAGGGTGGAAGAAAGCACAGATGCAGGACTGTGGAGGTGGGGACAGGGGAGAGGAAGTGCAGGGTAAAAATAAAGGAGGAGGTGGCTCAGGCAAAAAGGGGAGGTAAGGCTGGGTGAAGGGTTCCCTGTGGAAAAGAGGAGGGGGCTGGGTGAGTAGAGGGGGGGTGGGATGAGCAAAGCAGGGGGATGTGGGCCCTGGGTACGGTGTGAGGGGGAGAATACGGCCCTAAATAGTGGAGGGGGGGGTGTAAAGGAGGGTCCTAATGTGGGGAAAGGGGCCATTGAGGAGGGGAGAAAAAGGGTGCCCAGTGGAGGATGGAATGCACCGACATTTTTTTCTCATCCGGCACTACCCTTTAGCCTAACCTGTCTCCTCCTTTATACCCTGCACTGCCTGGCTAACTCTATGCTTTCTTCCTCCCTCCCTTCCTTCACCAGGGAACCTACGCCATGCCCTTCTAGACCTACCCTGACTCAGCCAGCCCCACCTCCTCTCCACAGGGACCCCTGCATCTGCCCCTACCTCTCCCTTTAGCCTGCTCTACCTCCTCCTTTAGCCTGCACTCCCTCACTTCCACAGTCCTCACTTCCACTGTCCCACTTCTCTGCTATGTTCCAGAGCAACTGTACAAGGAGATTACCCCACTATTCCGTTTAAGTGCCGAAAGCAGGACTCGAACCCACGCCCCCAGTGCTGTAACGCAAGCACTTAATCTCTAGGCCACTGCAGTTAGCTGGTATTTGGTGGAGCTGGGGGGCCAGATGTTCTATCCTCATTTTCTTCAGTGAACATGTTTCACCATGCAAATGAGTATGCTGACAGGGGCATGCAGAAGAAAGATATATACGCCCAAAAGCAACACTTAGAAACACAGCCACCAGTGGCTCAAGTGGTAAGTGCTTGGTCTTGGGATGCTGGAGACCTGAGTTCTAATCCAATGTCTGGAATCTGCTGGGCATGTATTTTTTATTTAAAAAAAAAAATGTTTTCTTTTCAAAATGGGTATGAATTGACCTGTGCGATCAGCCAACAGCTAATGCCCCTTCAATACCTGCATTCCTACTAACAATTGTGCCTTTGTTTTCTGCACTCTGGCCTTGGTAACACCCATCGAAAAGCGTGTCTCTCTGGCCCCCATCTGACTGGAAAAAACGAGGGGAAAAAGTGTAACCTACGGGTCATGGTTGATAAGATATTTGCACAAGGACTCAAACGGGACACCTTCTCGAGGCGCTGTGAGGTGACCCCCGACCCCTGCATAGCAAGCAAACCTGTATCAGCATCTCACCAGCAAATGAATGTGTCGCCTACTGGCTACGCATAGGAGGCTGCAGGAGGTGCATTAACCCATTGGGCTGTCGACCCTCCTTCCTCTGAGGGCAGAAAACTGAATTTCCATGTTGCCTTCCTTTGGCACATTAGATCTTTCTTTCACCCCAATTCAGAGGATGTGTTGCTTCACGGAGAGATGATACTCATTTTGAGGTGTCAGCCTCTAATAGCTAAGCAGGTCAGTTAAATCTTTACCTTTGTCATTGGGGTGTACTGATATGCGCAGGGCAGTCTTCTGTCCTCTACTACTGTAAACTTTGGTATTGCTGCTTGTTCAAGATTTTTAAATGTAAACACTCTGCTCTCAAAAGTGAAAGATTTTAAAGACTCTTGCTGTAGCTAGCCTTTCCCACTCTTTGCCCTGGGGGAGAGAGCAGAGGCGTAGGCAGGGTAGGGCCTGAGGGGCAAGGCCCACCCAAAATCTGTAAATGCCCACTCGGCAGCGCTGCATGGGAATTTACAGATATTGTTGTCAGTGCAGTGGGCCCAACTACATTAGCATCAGGCCCCATTTGCTAGACAATCCTGGCTACGCCTCTGGTGCTTCCCGACTCAACAACCCAATCACCCCTTCAGCTCTTCTTACTCGTCTCACAGCACCTCCCATAAGCGAGGAATGCATCTTTTGTTGGTAGATTTCCTTCATGAGGCTTAGCTAGGCCTGTATTCCTTTTCAAAGGGCTATAGAAGAGAGCAAAAAGGGAGAAGGCATAATGGAGCGGGAAGTAGGTGGAAGACGAGGGGTCAGGGGGGTTGGCAGTAAAAGAAACAGGGCCTGGCCTGGCAGAGAGTTGGAAGTTAGGGAACACATTGAGCATAGGAGGAGGAAAGATGCCTCAGGCATGTAACTCTCTGACTCTTCCCCACCGTGCCTGCAGAAAGAGCCTTCCGATTCCTAGCTCTCCCCTGAATGGATACATTTGCCTGGAGAGGCCAGAACTAATTTCAGTTAGCCAGAGGGTAAACAGGGGCCAGTGAGAGGTGCACGCCCCTTCATTTCACTAGGCTCCTGGGGCTTCTGGGAGGAAAAAAGGCATCAGTATTCCAGCAAGATCATCGTCAACAGGGCCACCATCACTAGGGGATTACAGGGCATGCTGTGACACTCTCCGGGGCCTGGTTGGCCAGGCTTATGTTGAAGAGCACATATCCTAACCCTAAGCTACCTGGGTGGCTGCACCATAGAGGCTGCACTGGACATAGGGCTGTGCCCGCAAGGGCTGTGGTCGCGTTTGGGAGCGTTAGGGACGCGTGGAGGACGCAGGGCGCAGACCTCTGCCCGTTTCCGACCAGGATTCGGCCCTCATTCTCAATAGTGGAGCCAGCCACTCCAAAATTGAGGGTGTTAAAGGCAGAAAGCAGCCCTCTCACCCCCAGGGCAAAGAGTGGGAAAGGCTCGTTGCATCAAGAGTCTTTCAAATCTTTCACTTTTGAGAGCAGAGTGTTTACATTTAGGAATCATTAAACAAGCAGCAATATGAAAACATAGAGTAGCAGAGGACAGGAGACTGCCCTATGCATATCAGTACAGCCCAATGACAAAGTCAAAGATTTAACTGACCTGCTTAGCTATTATATTATGGCTGACACCTCACAATGATTATCATCTCTCCGTGAAGCAAAACATCCTCTTAATTGGCTTGAAAGATAGACCTAATGTGCCAAAGGAAGGCAACATGGAAATTCAGATTCCTGCTCTCAGGGGAAGGAGGGTCGACAGCCCAATGGGTTAATGCACCTACTGCAGCCTCCTATGTGTAACCTGCAGGCGACACATTCAGTTGCTGGTGAGATGCTGATACAGGTTTGCTTGCTATGCAGGGGCCGGTGGTCACCTCACAGCACCTCGAGAAGGTGTCCTGTTTGAGTCCCAGTTCAATTATTGTATCAACCATGACCCGTAGATTACACCTTTTCCCCTTGTTTTTTTCCAGTCAATTGGGGCCAGAGAGACAACCTTTTGTATGGGTGTTACCTAGGCCAGTGTGCAGAAAACAAAGGCACAACTGTTAGTAGGAATGCAGGTAATGAAGGGGCATTAGCTGTTGGCTGATCGCACAGGGCAATGCATACCCATTTTCAATTAAAACATTATTTTTTAAATAAAAAGATCATGCCCAGGAGATTGCAGACATTGGATTAGAACTCAGGTCTCCAGCATTCCAAGACCAAGCACTTACCACTTGAGCCACTGGTGGCTGTGCTTCTGAGAGTAGCTTTTGGGCGTATGCCCCTGTGAGCATACCCATTTCAGTTGTGAAACATGTTCACTGGAGCCAAGGAGGATAGAACATCTGGCCCCCCGCTCCACCAAACACCAGCTAACTCCAGTGGCCTAGAGGTTAAGTGCTTGCGTTACAGCGCTGGGGGCCTGGGTTTGAGTCCTGCTTTCGGCACAGAAACGGAATAGTTGGGTAATCAGTTGTGGAGACCCACACTCCTAAAAGATTCAGTGGTTATGTAATGAGTTCCCTGGTAAAGGGAGGGTGGAAGAAAGCACAGATGCAGGACTGTGGAGGTGGGGACAGGGGAGAGGAAGTGCAGGGTAAAAATAAAGGAGGAGGTGGCTCAGGCAAAAAGGGGAGGTAAGGCTGGGTGAAGGGTTCCCTGTGGAAAAGAGGAGGGGGCTGGGTGAGTAGAGGGGGGGTGGGATGAGCAAAGCAGGGGGATGTGGGCCCTGGGTACGGTGTGAGGGGGAGAATACGGCCCTAAATAGTGGAGGGGGGGGTGTAAAGGAGGGTCCTAATGTGGGGAAAGGGGCCATTGAGGAGGGGAGAAAAAGGGTGCCCAGTGGAGGATGGAATGCACCGACATTTTTTTCTCATCCGGCACTACCCTTTAGCCTAACCTGTCTCCTCCTTTATACCCTGCACTGCCTGGCTAACTCTATGCTTTCTTCCTCCCTCCCTTCCTTCACCAGGGAACCTACGCCATGCCCTTCTAGACCTACCCTGACTCAGCCAGCCCCACCTCCTCTCCACAGGGACCCCTGCATCTGCCCCTACCTCTCCCTTTAGCCTGCTCTACCTCCTCCTTTAGCCTGCACTCCCTCACTTCCACAGTCCTCACTTCCACTGTCCCACTTCTCTGCTATGTTCCACAGCAACTGTACAAGGAGATTACCCCACTATTCCGTTTAAGTGCCGAAAGCAGGACTCGAACCCACGCCCCCAGTGCTGTAACGCAAGCACTTAATCTCTAGGCCACTGCAGTTAGCTGGTATTTGGTGGAGCTGGGGGGCCAGATGTTCTATCCTCATTTTCTTCAGTGAACATGTTTCACCATGCAAATGAGTATGCTGACAGGGGCATGCAGAAGAAAGATATATACGCCCAAAAGCAACACTTAGAAACACAGCCACCAGTGGCTCAAGTGGTAAGTGCTTGGTCTTGGGATGCTGGAGACCTGAGTTCTAATCCAATGTCTGGAATCTGCTGGGCATGTATTTTTTATTTAAAAAAAAAAATGTTTTCTTTTCAAAATGGGTATGAATTGACCTGTGCGATCAGCCAACAGCTAATGCCCCTTCAATACCTGCATTCCTACTAACAATTGTGCCTTTGTTTTCTGCACTCTGGCCTTGGTAACACCCATCGAAAAGCGTGTCTCTCTGGCCCCCATCTGACTGGAAAAAACGAGGGGAAAAAGTGTAACCTACGGGTCATGGTTGATAAGATATTTGCACAAGGACTCAAACGGGACACCTTCTCGAGGCGCTGTGAGGTGACCCCCGACCCCTGCATAGCAAGCAAACCTGTATCAGCATCTCACCAGCAAATGAATGTGTCGCCTACTGGCTACGCATAGGAGGCTGCAGGAGGTGCATTAACCCATTGGGCTGTCGACCCTCCTTCCTCTGAGGGCAGAAAACTGAATTTCCATGTTGCCTTCCTTTGGCACATTAGATCTTTCTTTCACCCCAATTCAGAGGATGTGTTGCTTCACGGAGAGATGATACTCATTTTGAGGTGTCAGCCTCTAATAGCTAAGCAGGTCAGTTAAATCTTTACCTTTGTCATTGGGGTGTACTGATATGCGCAGGGCAGTCTTCTGTCCTCTACTACTGTAAACTTTGGTATTGCTGCTTGTTCAAGATTTTTAAATGTAAACACTCTGCTCTCAAAAGTGAAAGATTTTAAAGACTCTTGCTGTAGCTAGCCTTTCCCACTCTTTGCCCTGTGGGAGAGAGCAGAGGCGTAGGCAGGGTAGGGCCTGAGGGGCAAGGCCCACCCAAAATCTGTAAATGCCCACTCGGCAGCGCTGCATGGGAATTTACAGATATTGTTGTCAGTGCAGTGGGCCCAACTACATTAGCATCAGGCCCCATTTGCTAGACAATCCTGGCTACGCCTCTGGTGCTTCCCGACTCAACAACCCAATCACCCCTTCAGCTCTTCTTACTCGTCTCACAGCACCTCCCATAAGCGAGGAATGCATCTTTTGTTGGTAGATTTCCTTCATGAGGCTTAGCTAGGCCTGTATTCCTTTTCAAAGGGCTATAGAAGAGAGCAAAAAGGGAGAAGGCATAATGGAGCGGGAAGTAGGTGGAAGACGAGGGGTCAGGGGGGTTGGCAGTAAAAGAAACAGGGCCTGGCCTGGCAGAGAGTTGGAAGTTAGGGAACACATTGAGCATAGGAGGAGGAAAGATGCCTCAGGCATGTAACTCTCTGACTCTTCCCCACCGTGCCTGCAGAAAGAGCCTTCCGATTCCTAGCTCTCCCCTGAATGGATACATTTGCCTGGAGAGGCCAGAACTAATTTCAGTTAGCCAGAGGGTAAACAGGGGCCAGTGAGAGGTGCACGCCCCTTCATTTCACTAGGCTCCTGGGGCTTCTGGGAGGAAAAAAGGCATCAGTATTCCAGCAAGATCATCGTCAACAGGGCCACCATCACTAGGGGATTACAGGGCATGCTGTGACACTCTCCGGGGCCTGGTTGGCCAGGCTTATGTTGAAGAGCACATATCCTAACCCTAAGCTACCTGGGTGGCTGCACCATAGAGGCTGCACTGGACATAGGGCTGTGCCCGCAAGGGCTGTGGTCGCGTTTGGGAGCGTTAGGGACGCGTGGAGGACGCAGGGCGCAGACCTCTGCCCGTTTCCGACCAGGATTCGGCCCTCATTCTCAATAGTGGAGCCAGCCACTCCAAAATTGAGGGTGTTAAAGGCAGAAAGCAGCCCTCTCACCCCCAGGGCAAAGAGTGGGAAAGGCTCGTTGCATCAAGAGTCTTTCAAATCTTTCACTTTTGAGAGCAGAGTGTTTACATTTAGGAATCATTAAACAAGCAGCAATATGAAAACATAGAGTAGCAGAGGACAGGAGACTGCCCTATGCATATCAGTACAGCCCAATGACAAAGTCAAAGATTTAACTGACCTGCTTAGCTATTATATTATGGCTGACACCTCACAATGATTATCATCTCTCCGTGAAGCAAAACATCCTCTTAATTGGCTTGAAAGATAGACCTAATGTGCCAAAGGAAGGCAACATGGAAATTCAGACTCCTGCTCTCAGGGGAAGGAGGGTCGACAGCCCAATGGGTTAATGCACCTACTGCAGCCTCCTATGTGTAACCTGCAGGCGACACATTCAGTTGCTGGTGAGATGCTGATACAGGTTTGCTTGCTATGCAGGGGCCGGTGGTCACCTCACAGCACCTCGAGAAGGTGTCCTGTTTGAGTCCCAGTTCAAATATTGTATCAACCATGACCCGTAGATTACACCTTTTCCCCTTGTTTTTTTCCAGTCAATTGGGGCCAGAGAGACAACCTTTTGTATGGGTGTTACCTAGGCCAGTGTGCAGAAAACAAAGGCACAACTGTTAGTAGGAATGCAGGTAATGAAGGGGCATTAGCTGTTGGCTGATCGCACAGGGCAATGCATACCCATTTTCAATTAAAACATTATTTTTTAAATAAAAAGATCATGCCCAGGAGATTGCAGACATTGGATTAGAACTCAGGTCTCCAGCATTCCAAGACCAAGCACTTACCACTTGAGCCACTGGTGGCTGTGCTTCTGAGAGTAGCTTTTGGGCGTATGCCCCTGTGAGCATACCCATTTCAGTTGTGAAACATGTTCACTGGAGCCAAGGAGGATAGAACATCTGGCCCCCCGCTCCACCAAACACCAGCTAACTCCAGTGGCCTAGAGGTTAAGTGCTTGCGTTACAGCGCTGGGGGCCTGGGTTTGAGTCCTGCTTTCGGCACAGAAACGGAATAGTTGGGTAATCAGTTGTGGAGACCCACACTCCTAAAAGATTCAGTGGTTATGTAATGAGTTCCCTGGTAAAGGGAGGGTGGAAGAAAGCACAGATGCAGGACTGTGGAGGTGGGGACAGGGGAGAGGAAGTGCAGGGTAAAAATAAAGGAGGAGGTGGCTCAGGCAAAAAGGGGAGGTAAGGCTGGGTGAAGGGTTCCCTGTGGAAAAGAGGAGGGGGCTGGGTGAGTAGAGGGGGGGTGGGATGAGCAAAGCAGGGGGATGTGGGCCCTGGGTACGGTGTGAGTGGGAGAATACGGCCCTAAATAGTGGAGGGGGGGGGGTGTAAAGGAGGGTCCTAATGTGGGGAAAGGGGCCATTGAGGAGGGGAGAAAAAGGGTGCCCAGTGGAGGATGGAATGCACCGACATTTTTTTCTCATCCGGCACTACCCTTTAGCCTAACCTGTCTCCTCCTTTATACCCTGCACTGCCTGGCTAACTCTATGCTTTCTTCCTCCCTCCCTTCCTTCACCAGGGAACCTACGCCATGCCCTTCTAGACCTACCCTGACTCAGCCAGCCCCACCTCCTCTCCACAGGGACCCCTGCATCTGCCCCTACCTCTCCCTTTAGCCTGCTCTACCTCCTCCTTTAGCCTGCACTCCCTCACTTCCACAGTCCTCACTTCCACTGTCCCACTTCTCTGCTATGTTCCAGAGCAACTGTACAAGGAGATTACCCCACTATTCCGTTTAAGTGCCGAAAGCAGGACTCGAACCCACGCCCCCAGTGCTGTAACGCAAGCACTTAATCTCTAGGCCACTGCAGTTAGCTGGTATTTGGTGGAGCTGGGGGGCCAGATGTTCTATCCTCATTTTCTTCAGTGAACATGTTTCACCATGCAAATGAGTATGCTGACAGGGGCATGCAGAAGAAAGATATATACGCCCAAAAGCAACACTTAGAAACACAGCCACCAGTGGCTCAAGTGGTAAGTGCTTGGTCTTGGGATGCTGGAGACCTGAGTTCTAATCCAATGTCTGGAATCTGCTGGGCATGTATTTTTTATTTAAAAAAAAAAATGTTTTCTTTTCAAAATGGGTATGAATTGACCTGTGCGATCAGCCAACAGCTAATGCCCCTTCAATACCTGCATTCCTACTAACAATTGTGCCTTTGTTTTCTGCACTCTGGCCTTGGTAACACCCATCGAAAAGCGTGTCTCTCTGGCCCCCATCTGACTGGAAAAAACGAGGGGAAAAAGTGTAACCTACGGGTCATGGTTGATAAGATATTTGCACAAGGACTCAAACGGGACACCTTCTCGAGGCGCTGTGAGGTGACCCCCGACCCCTGCATAGCAAGCAAACCTGTATCAGCATCTCACCAGCAAATGAATGTGTCGCCTACTGGCTACGCATAGGAGGCTGCAGGAGGTGCATTAACCCATTGGGCTGTCGACCCTCCTTCCTCTGAGGGCAGAAAACTGAATTTCCATGTTGCCTTCCTTTGGCACATTAGATCTTTCTTTCACCCCAATTCAGAGGATGTGTTGCTTCACGGAGAGATGATACTCATTTTGAGGTGTCAGCCTCTAATAGCTAAGCAGGTCAGTTAAATCTTTACCTTTGTCATTGGGGTGTACTGATATGCGCAGGGCAGTCTTCTGTCCTCTACTACTGTAAACTTTGGTATTGCTGCTTGTTCAAGATTTTTAAATGTAAACACTCTGCTCTCAAAAGTGAAAGATTTTAAAGACTCTTGCTGTAGCTAGCCTTTCCCACTCTTTGCCCTGGGGGAGAGAGCAGAGGCGTAGGCAGGGTAGGGCCTGAGGGGCAAGGCCCACCCAAAATCTGTAAATGCCCACTCGGCAGCGCTGCATGGGAATTTACAGATATTGTTGTCAGTGCAGTGGGCCCAACTACATTAGCATCAGGCCCCATTTGCTAGACAATCCTGGCTACGCCTCTGGTGCTTCCCGACTCAACAACCCAATCACCCCTTCAGCTCTTCTTACTCGTCTCACAGCACCTCCCATAAGCGAGGAATGCATCTTTTGTTGGTAGATTTCCTTCATGAGGCTTAGCTAGGCCTGTATTCCTTTTCAAAGGGCTATAGAAGAGAGCAAAAAGGGAGAAGGCATAATGGAGCGGGAAGTAGGTGGAAGACGAGGGGTCAGGGGGGTTGGCAGTAAAAGAAACAGGGCCTGGCCTGGCAGAGAGTTGGAAGTTAGGGAACACATTGAGCATAGGAGGAGGAAAGATGCCTCAGGCATGTAACTCTCTGACTCTTCCCCACCGTGCCTGCAGAAAGAGCCTTCCGATTCCTAGCTCTCCCCTGAATGGATACATTTGCCTGGAGAGGCCAGAACTAATTTCAGTTAGCCAGAGGGTAAACAGGGGCCAGTGAGAGGTGCACGCCCCTTCATTTCACTAGGCTCCTGGGGCTTCTGGGAGGAAAAAAGGCATCAGTATTCCAGCAAGATCATCGTCAACAGGGCCACCATCACTAGGGGATTACAGGGCATGCTGTGACACTCTCCGGGGCCTGGTTGGCCAGGCTTATGTTGAAGAGCACATATCCTAACCCTAAGCTACCTGGGTGGCTGCACCATAGAGGCTGCACTGGACATAGGGCTGTGCCCGCAAGGGCTGTGGTCGCGTTTGGGAGCGTTAGGGACGCGTGGAGGACGCAGGGCGCAGACCTCTGCCCGTTTCCGACCAGGATTCGGCCCTCATTCTCAATAGTGGAGCCAGCCACTCCAAAATTGAGGGTGTTAAAGGCAGAAAGCAGCCCTCTCACCCCCAGGGCAAAGAGTGGGAAAGGCTTGTTGCATCAAGAGTCTTTCAAATCTTTCACTTTTGAGAGCAGAGTGTTTACATTTAGGAATCATTAAACAAGCAGCAATATGAAAACATAGAGTAGCAGAGGACAGGAGACTGCCCTATGCATATCAGTACAACCCAATGACAAAGTCAAAGATTTAACTGACCTGCTTAGCTATTATATTATGGCTGACACCTCACAATGATTATCATCTCTCCGTGAAGCAAAACATCCTCTTAATTGGCTTGAAAGATAGACCTAATGTGCCAAAGGAAGGCAACATGGAAATTCAGATTCCTGCTCTCAGGGGAAGGAGGGTCGACAGCCCAATGGGTTAATGCACCTACTGCAGCCTCCTATGTGTAACCTGCAGGCGACACATTCAGTTGCTGGTGAGATGCTGATACAGGTTTGCTTGCTATGCAGGGGCCGGTGGTCACCTCACAGCACCTCGAGAAGGTGTCCTGTTTGAGTCCCAGTTCAATTATTGTATCAACCATGACCCGTAGATTACACCTTTTCCCCTTGTTTTTTTCCAGTCAATTGGGGCCAGAGAGACAACCTTTTGTATGGGTGTTACCTAGGCCAGTGTGCAGAAAACAAAGGCACAACTGTTAGTAGGAATGCAGGTAATGAAGGGGCATTAGCTGTTGGCTGATCGCACAGGGCAATGCATACCCATTTTCAATTAAAACATTATTTTTTAAATAAAAAGATCATGCCCAGGAGATTGCAGACATTGGATTAGAACTCAGGTCTCCAGCATTCCAAGACCAAGCACTTACCACTTGAGCCACTGGTGGCTGTGCTTCTGAGAGTAGCTTTTGGGCGTATGCCCCTGTGAGCATACCCATTTCAGTTGTGAAACATGTTCACTGGAGCCAAGGAGGATAGAACATCTGGCCCCCCGCTCCACCAAACACCAGCTAACTCCAGTGGCCTAGAGGTTAAGTGCTTGCGTTACAGCGCTGGGGGCCTGGGTTTGAGTCCTGCTTTCGGCACAGAAACGGAATAGTTGGGTAATCAGTTGTGGAGACCCACACTCCTAAAAGATTCAGTGGTTATGTAATGAGTTCCCTGGTAAAGGGAGGGTGGAAGAAAGCACAGATGCAGGACTGTGGAGGTGGGGACAGGGGAGAGGAAGTGCAGGGTAAAAATAAAGGAGGAGGTGGCTCAGGCAAAAAGGGGAGGTAAGGCTGGGTGAAGGGTTCCCTGTGGAAAAGAGGAGGGGGCTGGGTGAGTAGAGGGGGGGTGGGATGAGCAAAGCAGGGGGATGTGGGCCCTGGGTACGGTGTGAGGGGGAGAATACGGCCCTAAATAGTGGAGGGGGGGGTGTAAAGGAGGGTCCTAATGTGGGGAAAGGGGCCATTGAGGAGGGGAGAAAAAGGGTGCCCAGTGGAGGATGGAATGCACCGACATTTTTTTCTCATCCGGCACTACCCTTTAGCCTAACCTGTCTCCTCCTTTATACCCTGCACTGCCTGGCTAACTCTATGCTTTCTTCCTCCCTCCCTTCCTTCACCAGGGAACCTACGCCATGCCCTTCTAGACCTACCCTGACTCAGCCAGCCCCACCTCCTCTCCACAGGGACCCCTGCATCTGCCCCTACCTCTCCCTTTAGCCTGCTCTACCTCCTCCTTTAGCCTGCACTCCCTCACTTCCACAGTCCTCACTTCCACTGTCCCACTTCTCTGCTATGTTCCAGAGCAACTGTACAAGGAGATTACCCCACTATTCCGTTTAAGTGCCGAAAGCAGGACTCGAACCCACGCCCCCAGTGCTGTAACGCAAGCACTTAATCTCTAGGCCACTGCAGTTAGCTGGTATTTGGTGGAGCTGGGGGGCCAGATGTTCTATCCTCATTTTCTTCAGTGAACATGTTTCACCATGCAAATGAGTATGCTGACAGGGGCATGCAGAAGAAAGATATATACGCCCAAAAGCAACACTTAGAAACACAGCCACCAGTGGCTCAAGTGGTAAGTGCTTGGTCTTGGGATGCTGGAGACCTGAGTTCTAATCCAATGTCTGGAATCTGCTGGGCATGTATTTTTTATTTAAAAAAAAAAATGTTTTCTTTTCAAAATGGGTATGAATTGACCTGTGCGATCAGCCAACAGCTAATGCCCCTTCAATACCTGCATTCCTACTAACAATTGTGCCTTTGTTTTCTGCACTCTGGCCTTGGTAACACCCATCGAAAAGCGTGTCTCTCTGGCCCCCATCTGACTGGAAAAAACGAGGGGAAAAAGTGTAACCTACGGGTCATGGTTGATAAGATATTTGCACAAGGACTCAAACGGGACACCTTCTCGAGGCGCTGTGAGGTGACCCCCGACCCCTGCATAGCAAGCAAACCTGTATCAGCATCTCACCAGCAAATGAATGTGTCGCCTACTGGCTACGCATAGGAGGCTGCAGGAGGTGCATTAACCCATTGGGCTGTCGACCCTCCTTCCTCTGAGGGCAGAAAACTGAATTTCCATGTTGCCTTCCTTTGGCACATTAGATCTTTCTTTCACCCCAATTCAGAGGATGTGTTGCTTCACGGAGAGATGATACTCATTTTGAGGTGTCAGCCTCTAATAGCTAAGCAGGTCAGTTAAATCTTTACCTTTGTCATTGGGGTGTACTGATATGCGCAGGGCAGTCTTCTGTCCTCTACTACTGTAAACTTTGGTATTGCTGCTTGTTCAAGATTTTTAAATGTAAACACTCTGCTCTCAAAAGTGAAAGATTTTAAAGACTCTTGCTGTAGCTAGCCTTTCCCACTCTTTGCCCTGGGGGAGAGAGCAGAGGCGTAGGCAGGGTAGGGCCTGAGGGGCAAGGCCCACCCAAAATCTGTAAATGCCCACTCGGCAGCGCTGCATGGGAATTTACAGATATTGTTGTCAGTGCAGTGGGCCCAACTACATTAGCATCAGGCCCCATTTGCTAGACAATCCTGGCTACGCCTCTGGTGCTTCCCGACTCAACAACCCAATCACCCCTTCAGCTCTTCTTACTCGTCTCACAGCACCTCCCATAAGCGAGGAATGCATCTTTTGTTGGTAGATTTCCTTCATGAGGCTTAGCTAGGCCTGTATTCCTTTTCAAAGGGCTATAGAAGAGAGCAAAAAGGGAGAAGGCATAATGGAGCGGGAAGTAGGTGGAAGACGAGGGGTCAGGGGGGTTGGCAGTAAAAGAAACAGGGCCTGGCCTGGCAGAGAGTTGGAAGTTAGGGAACACATTGAGCATAGGAGGAGGAAAGATGCCTCAGGCATGTAACTCTCTGACTCTTCCCCACCGTGCCTGCAGAAAGAGCCTTCCGATTCCTAGCTCTCCCCTGAATGGATACATTTGCCTGGAGAGGCCAGAACTAATTTCAGTTAGCCAGAGGGTAAACAGGGGCCAGTGAGAGGTGCACGCCCCTTCATTTCACTAGGCTCCTGGGGCTTCTGGGAGGAAAAAAGGCATCAGTATTCCAGCAAGATCATCGTCAACAGGGCCACCATCACTAGGGGATTACAGGGCATGCTGTGACACTCTCCGGGGCCTGGTTGGCCAGGCTTATGTTGAAGAGCACATATCCTAACCCTAAGCTACCTGGGTGGCTGCACCATAGAGGCTGCACTGGACATAGGGCTGTGCCCGCAAGGGCTGTGGTCGCGTTTGGGAGCGTTAGGGACGCGTGGAGGACGCAGGGCGCAGACCTCTGCCCGTTTCCGACCAGGATTCGGCCCTCATTCTCAATAGTGGAGCCAGCCACTCCAAAATTGAGGGTGTTAAAGGCAGAAAGCAGCCCTCTCACCCCCAGGGCAAAGAGTGGGAAAGGCTTGTTGCATCAAGAGTCTTTCAAATCTTTCACTTTTGAGAGCAGAGTGTTTACATTTAGGAATCATTAAACAAGCAGCAATATGAAAACATAGAGTAGCAGAGGACAGGAGACTGCCCTATGCATATCAGTACAACCCAATGACAAAGTCAAAGATTTAACTGACCTGCTTAGCTATTATATTATGGCTGACACCTCACAATGATTATCATCTCTCCGTGAAGCAAAACATCCTCTTAATTGGCTTGAAAGATAGACCTAATGTGCCAAAGGAAGGCAACATGGAAATTCAGATTCCTGCTCTCAGGGGAAGGAGGGTCGACAGCCCAATGGGTTAATGCACCTACTGCAGCCTCCTATGTGTAACCTGCAGGCGACACATTCAGTTGCTGGTGAGATGCTGATACAGGTTTGCTTGCTATGCAGGGGCCGGTGGTCACCTCACAGCACCTCGAGAAGGTGTCCTGTTTGAGTCCCAGTTCAATTATTGTATCAACCATGACCCGTAGATTACACCTTTTCCCCTTGTTTTTTTCCAGTCAATTGGGGCCAGAGAGACAACCTTTTGTATGGGTGTTACCTAGGCCAGTGTGCAGAAAACAAAGGCACAACTGTTAGTAGGAATGCAGGTAATGAAGGGGCATTAGCTGTTGGCTGATCGCACAGGGCAATGCATACCCATTTTCAATTAAAACATTATTTTTTAAATAAAAAGATCATGCCCAGGAGATTGCAGACATTGGATTAGAACTCAGGTCTCCAGCATTCCAAGACCAAGCACTTACCACTTGAGCCACTGGTGGCTGTGCTTCTGAGAGTAGCTTTTGGGCGTATGCCCCTGTGAGCATACCCATTTCAGTTGTGAAACATGTTCACTGGAGCCAAGGAGGATAGAACATCTGGCCCCCCGCTCCACCAAACACCAGCTAACTCCAGTGGCCTAGAGGTTAAGTGCTTGCGTTACAGCGCTGGGGGCCTGGGTTTGAGTCCTGCTTTCGGCACAGAAACGGAATAGTTGGGTAATCAGTTGTGGAGACCCACACTCCTAAAAGATTCAGTGGTTATGTAATGAGTTCCCTGGTAAAGGGAGGGTGGAAGAAAGCACAGATGCAGGACTGTGGAGGTGGGGACAGGGGAGAGGAAGTGCAGGGTAAAAATAAAGGAGGAGGTGGCTCAGGCAAAAAGGGGAGGTAAGACTGGGTGAAGGGTTCCCTGTGGAAAAGAGGAGGGGGCTGGGTGAGTAGAGGGGGGGTGGGATGAGCAAAGCAGGGGGATGTGGGCCCTGGGTACGGTGTGAGGGGGAGAATACGGCCCTGAATAGTGGAGGGGGGGGGGTGTAAAGGAGGGTCCTAATGTGGGGAAAGGGGCCATTGAGGAGGGGAGAAAAAGGGTGCCCAGTGGAGGATGGAATGGACTGACATTTTTTTCTCATCCGGCACTACCCTTTAGCCTAACCTGTCTCCTCCTTTATACCCTGCACTGCCTGGCTAACTCTATGCTTTCTTCCTCCCTTCCTTCCTTTACCAGGGAACCTACGCCATGCCCTTCTAGACCTACCCTGACTCAGCCAGCCCCACCTCCTCTCCACAGGGACCCCTGCATCTACCCCTACCTCTCCCTTTAGCCTGCTCTACCTCCTCCTTTGGCCTGCACTCCCTCACTTCCACAGTCCTCACTTCCACTGTCCCACTTCTCTGCTATGTTCCACAGCAACTGTACAAGGAGATTACCCCACTATTCCGTTTAAGTGCCGAAAGCAGGACTCGAACCCACGCCCCCAGTGCTGTAACGCAAGCACTTAACCTCTAGGCCACTGCAGTTAGCTGGTATTTGGTGGAGCTGGGGGGCCAGATGTTCTATCCTCATTTTCTTCAGTGAACATGTTTCACCATGCAAATGAGTATGCTGACAGGGGCATGCAGAAGAAAGATATATACGCCCAAAAGCAACACTTAGAAGCACAGCCACCAGTGGCTCAAGTGGTAAGTGCTTGGTCTTGGGATGCTGGAGACCTGAGTTCAAATCCAATGTCTGGAATCTGCTGGGCATGTATTTTTTATTTAAAAAAAAAAAAATGTTTTCTTTTCAAAATGGGTATGAATTGCCCTGTGCGATCAGCCAACAGCTAATGCCCCTTCAATACCTGCATTCCTACTAACAATTGTGCCTTTGTTTTCTGCACTCTGGCCTTGGTAACACCCATCGAAAAGCGTGTCTCTCTGGCCCCCATCTGACTGGAAAAAACGAGGGGAAAAAGTGTAACCTACGGGTCATGGTTGATAAGATATTTGCACAAGGACTCAAACGGGACACCTTCTCGAGGCGCTGTGAGGTGACCCCCGACCCCTGCATAGCAAGCAAACCTGTATCAGCATCTCACCAGCAAATGAATGTGTCGCCTACTGGCTACGTATAGGAGGCTGCAGGAGGTGCATCAACCCATTGGGCTGTCGACCCTCCTTCCTCTGAGGGCAGAAAACTGAATTTCCATGTTGCCTTCCTTTGGCACATTAGATCTTTCTTTCACCCCAATTCAGAGGATGTGTTGCTTCACGGAGAGATGATACTCATTTTGAGGTGTCAGCCTCTAATAGCTAAGCAGGTCAGTTAAATCTTTACCTTTGTCATTGGGGTGTACTGATATGCGCAGGGCAGTCTTCTGTCCTCTACTACTGTAAGCTTTGGTATTGCTGCTTGTTCAAGATTTTTAAATGTAAACACTCTGCTCTCAAAAGTGAAAGATTTTAAAGACTCTTGCTGTAGCTAGCCTTTCCCACTCTTTGCCCTGGGGGAGAGAGCAGAGGCGTAGGCAGGGTAGGGCCTGAGGGGCAAGGCCCACCCAAAATCTGTAAATGCCCACTCGGCAGCGCTGCATGGGAATTTACAGATATTGTTGTCAGTGCAGTGGGCCCAACTACATTAGCATCAGGCCCCATTTGCTAGACAATCCTGGCTACGCCTCTGGTGCTTCCCGACTCAACAACCCAATCACCCCTTCAGCTCTTCTTACTCGTCTCACAGCACCTCCCATAAGCGAGGAATGCATCTTTTGTTGGTAGATTTCCTTCATGAGGCTTAGCTAGGCCTGTATTCCTTTTCAAAGGGCTATAGAAGAGAGCAAAAAGGGAGAAGGCATAATGGAGCGGGAAGTAGGTGGAAGACGAGGGGTCAGGGGGGTTGGCAGTAAAAGAAACAGGGCCTGGCCTGGCAGAGAGTTGGAAGTTAGGGAACACATTGAGCATAGGAGGAGGAAAGATGCCTCAGGCATGTAACTCTCTGACTCTTCCCCACCGTGCCTGCAGAAAGAGCCTTCCGATTCCTAGCTCTCCCCTGAATGGATACATTTGCCTGGAGAGGCCAGAACTAATTTCAGTTAGCCAGAGGGTAAACAGGGGCCAGTGAGAGGTGCACGCCCCTTCATTTCACTAGGCTCCTGGGGCTTCTGGGAGGAAAAAAGGCATCAGTATTCCAGCAAGATCATCGTCAACAGGGCCACCATCACTAGGGGATTACAGGGCATGCTGTGACACTCTCCGGGGCCTGGTTGGCCAGGCTTATGTTGAAGAGCACATATCCTAACCCTAAGCTACCTGGGTGGCTGCACCATAGAGGCTGCACTGGACATAGGGCTGTGCCCGCAAGGGCTGTGGTCGCGTTTGGGAGCGTTAGGGACGCGTGGAGGACGCAGGGCGCAGACCTCTGCCCGTTTCCGACCAGGATTCGGCCCTCATTCTCAATAGTGGAGCCAGCCACTCCAAAATTGAGGGTGTTAAAGGCAGAAAGCAGCCCTCTCACCCCCAGGGCAAAGAGTGGGAAAGGCTTGTTGCATCAAGAGTCTTTCAAATCTTTCACTTTTGAGAGCAGAGTGTTTACATTTAGGAATCATTAAACAAGCAGCAATATGAAAACATAGAGTAGCAGAGGACAGGAGACTGCCCTATGCATATCAGTACAACCCAATGACAAAGTCAAAGATTTAACTGACCTGCTTAGCTATTATATTATGGCTGACACCTCACAATGATTATCATCTCTCCGTGAAGCAAAACATCCTCTTAATTGGCTTGAAAGATAGACCTAATGTGCCAAAGGAAGGCAACATGGAAATTCAGATTCCTGCTCTCAGGGGAAGGAGGGTCGACAGCCCAATGGGTTAATGCACCTACTGCAGCCTCCTATGTGTAACCTGCAGGCGACACATTCAGTTGCTGGTGAGATGCTGATACAGGTTTGCTTGCTATGCAGGGGCCGGTGGTCACCTCACAGCACCTCGAGAAGGTGTCCTGTTTGAGTCCCAGTTCAATTATTGTATCAACCATGACCCGTAGATTACACCTTTTCCCCTTGTTTTTTTCCAGTCAATTGGGGCCAGAGAGACAACCTTTTGTATGGGTGTTACCTAGGCCAGTGTGCAGAAAACAAAGGCACAACTGTTAGTAGGAATGCAGGTAATGAAGGGGCATTAGCTGTTGGCTGATCGCACAGGGCAATGCATACCCATTTTCAATTAAAACATTATTTTTTAAATAAAAAGATCATGCCCAGGAGATTGCAGACATTGGATTAGAACTCAGGTCTCCAGCATTCCAAGACCAAGCACTTACCACTTGAGCCACTGGTGGCTGTGCTTCTGAGAGTAGCTTTTGGGCGTATGCCCCTGTGAGCATACCCATTTCAGTTGTGAAACATGTTCACTGGAGCCAAGGAGGATAGAACATCTGGCCCCCCGCTCCACCAAACACCAGCTAACTCCAGTGGCCTAGAGGTTAAGTGCTTGCGTTACAGCGCTGGGGGCCTGGGTTTGAGTCCTGCTTTCGGCACAGAAACGGAATAGTTGGGTAATCAGTTGTGGAGACCCACACTCCTAAAAGATTCAGTGGTTATGTAATGAGTTCCCTGGTAAAGGGAGGGTGGAAGAAAGCACAGATGCAGGACTGTGGAGGTGGGGACAGGGGAGAGGAAGTGCAGGGTAAAAATAAAGGAGGAGGTGGCTCAGGCAAAAAGGGGAGGTAAGGCTGGGTGAAGGGTTCCCTGTGGAAAAGAGGAGGGGGCTGGGTGAGTAGAGGGGGGGTGGGATGAGCAAAGCAGGGGGATGTGGGCCCTGGGTACGGTGTGAGGGGGAGAATACGGCCCTAAATAGTGGAGGGGGGGGTGTAAAGGAGGGTCCTAATGTGGGGAAAGGGGCCATTGAGGAGGGGAGAAAAAGGGTGCCCAGTGGAGGATGGAATGCACCGACATTTTTTTCTCATCCGGCACTACCCTTTAGCCTAACCTGTCTCCTCCTTTATACCCTGCACTGCCTGGCTAACTCTATGCTTTCTTCCTCCCTCCCTTCCTTCACCAGGGAACCTACGCCATGCCCTTCTAGACCTACCCTGACTCAGCCAGCCCCACCTCCTCTCCACAGGGACCCCTGCATCTGCCCCTACCTCTCCCTTTAGCCTGCTCTACCTCCTCCTTTAGCCTGCACTCCCTCACTTCCACAGTCCTCACTTCCACTGTCCCACTTCTCTGCTATGTTCCAGAGCAACTGTACAAGGAGATTACCCCACTATTCCGTTTAAGTGCCGAAAGCAGGACTCGAACCCACGCCCCCAGTGCTGTAACGCAAGCACTTAATCTCTAGGCCACTGCAGTTAGCTGGTATTTGGTGGAGCTGGGGGGCCAGATGTTCTATCCTCATTTTCTTCAGTGAACATGTTTCACCATGCAAATGAGTATGCTGACAGGGGCATGCAGAAGAAAGATATATACGCCCAAAAGCAACACTTAGAAACACAGCCACCAGTGGCTCAAGTGGTAAGTGCTTGGTCTTGGGATGCTGGAGACCTGAGTTCTAATCCAATGTCTGGAATCTGCTGGGCATGTATTTTTTATTTAAAAAAAAAAATGTTTTCTTTTCAAAATGGGTATGAATTGACCTGTGCGATCAGCCAACAGCTAATGCCCCTTCAATACCTGCATTCCTACTAACAATTGTGCCTTTGTTTTCTGCACTCTGGCCTTGGTAACACCCATCGAAAAGCGTGTCTCTCTGGCCCCCATCTGACTGGAAAAAACGAGGGGAAAAAGTGTAACCTACGGGTCATGGTTGATAAGATATTTGCACAAGGACTCAAACGGGACACCTTCTCGAGGCGCTGTGAGGTGACCCCCGACCCCTGCATAGCAAGCAAACCTGTATCAGCATCTCACCAGCAAATGAATGTGTCGCCTACTGGCTACGCATAGGAGGCTGCAGGAGGTGCATTAACCCATTGGGCTGTCGACCCTCCTTCCTCTGAGGGCAGAAAACTGAATTTCCATGTTGCCTTCCTTTGGCACATTAGATCTTTCTTTCACCCCAATTCAGAGGATGTGTTGCTTCACGGAGAGATGATACTCATTTTGAGGTGTCAGCCTCTAATAGCTAAGCAGGTCAGTTAAATCTTTACCTTTGTCATTGGGGTGTACTGATATGCGCAGGGCAGTCTTCTGTCCTCTACTACTGTAAACTTTGGTATTGCTGCTTGTTCAAGATTTTTAAATGTAAACACTCTGCTCTCAAAAGTGAAAGATTTTAAAGACTCTTGCTGTAGCTAGCCTTTCCCACTCTTTGCCCTGGGGGAGAGAGCAGAGGCGTAGGCAGGGTAGGGCCTGAGGGGCAAGGCCCACCCAAAATCTGTAAATGCCCACTCGGCAGCGCTGCATGGGAATTTACAGATATTGTTGTCAGTGCAGTGGGCCCAACTACATTAGCATCAGGCCCCATTTGCTAGACAATCCTGGCTACGCCTCTGGTGCTTCCCGACTCAACAACCCAATCACCCCTTCAGCTCTTCTTACTCGTCTCACAGCACCTCCCATAAGCGAGGAATGCATCTTTTGTTGGTAGATTTCCTTCATGAGGCTTAGCTAGGCCTGTATTCCTTTTCAAAGGGCTATAGAAGAGAGCAAAAAGGGAGAAGGCATAATGGAGCGGGAAGTAGGTGGAAGACGAGGGGTCAGGGGGGTTGGCAGTAAAAGAAACAGGGCCTGGCCTGGCAGAGAGTTGGAAGTTAGGGAACACATTGAGCATAGGAGGAGGAAAGATGCCTCAGGCATGTAACTCTCTGACTCTTCCCCACCGTGCCTGCAGAAAGAGCCTTCCGATTCCTAGCTCTCCCCTGAATGGATACATTTGCCTGGAGAGGCCAGAACTAATTTCAGTTAGCCAGAGGGTAAACAGGGGCCAGTGAGAGGTGCACGCCCCTTCATTTCACTAGGCTCCTGGGGCTTCTGGGAGGAAAAAAGGCATCAGTATTCCAGCAAGATCATCGTCAACAGGGCCACCATCACTAGGGGATTACAGGGCATGCTGTGACACTCTCCGGGGCCTGGTTGGCCAGGCTTATGTTGAAGAGCACATATCCTAACCCTAAGCTACCTGGGTGGCTGCACCATAGAGGCTGCACTGGACATAGGGCTGTGCCCGCAAGGGCTGTGGTCGCGTTTGGGAGCGTTAGGGACGCGTGGAGGACGCAGGGCGCAGACCTCTGCCCGTTTCCGACCAGGATTCGGCCCTCATTCTCAATAGTGGAGCCAGCCACTCCAAAATTGAGGGTGTTAAAGGCAGAAAGCAGCCCTCTCACCCCCAGGGCAAAGAGTGGGAAAGGCTTGTTGCATCAAGAGTCTTTCAAATCTTTCACTTTTGAGAGCAGAGTGTTTACATTTAGGAATCATTAAACAAGCAGCAATATGAAAACATAGAGTAGCAGAGGACAGGAGACTGCCCTATGCATATCAGTACAACCCAATGACAAAGTCAAAGATTTAACTGACCTGCTTAGCTATTATATTATGGCTGACACCTCACAATGATTATCATCTCTCCGTGAAGCAAAACATCCTCTTAATTGGCTTGAAAGATAGACCTAATGTGCCAAAGGAAGGCAACATGGAAATTCAGATTCCTGCTCTCAGGGGAAGGAGGGTCGACAGCCCAATGGGTTAATGCACCTACTGCAGCCTCCTATGTGTAACCTGCAGGCGACACATTCAGTTGCTGGTGAGATGCTGATACAGGTTTGCTTGCTATGCAGGGGCCGGTGGTCACCTCACAGCACCTCGAGAAGGTGTCCTGTTTGAGTCCCAGTTCAATTATTGTATCAACCATGACCCGTAGATTACACCTTTTCCCCTTGTTTTTTTCCAGTCAATTGGGGCCAGAGAGACAACCTTTTGTATGGGTGTTACCTAGGCCAGTGTGCAGAAAACAAAGGCACAACTGTTAGTAGGAATGCAGGTAATGAAGGGGCATTAGCTGTTGGCTGATCGCACAGGGCAATGCATACCCATTTTCAATTAAAACATTATTTTTTAAATAAAAAGATCATGCCCAGGAGATTGCAGACATTGGATTAGAACTCAGGTCTCCAGCATTCCAAGACCAAGCACTTACCACTTGAGCCACTGGTGGCTGTGCTTCTGAGAGTAGCTTTTGGGCGTATGCCCCTGTGAGCATACCCATTTCAGTTGTGAAACATGTTCACTGGAGCCAAGGAGGATAGAACATCTGGCCCCCCGCTCCACCAAACACCAGCTAACTCCAGTGGCCTAGAGGTTAAGTGCTTGCGTTACAGCGCTGGGGGCCTGGGTTTGAGTCCTGCTTTCGGCACAGAAACGGAATAGTTGGGTAATCAGTTGTGGAGACCCACACTCCTAAAAGATTCAGTGGTTATGTAATGAGTTCCCTGGTAAAGGGAGGGTGGAAGAAAGCACAGATGCAGGACTGTGGAGGTGGGGACAGGGGAGAGGAAGTGCAGGGTAAAAATAAAGGAGGAGGTGGCTCAGGCAAAAAGGGGAGGTAAGACTGGGTGAAGGGTTCCCTGTGGAAAAGAGGAGGGGGCTGGGTGAGTAGAGGGGGGGTGGGATGAGCAAAGCAGGGGGATGTGGGCCCTGGGTACGGTGTGAGGGGGAGAATACGGCCCTGAATAGTGGAGGGGGGGGGGTGTAAAGGAGGGTCCTAATGTGGGGAAAGGGGCCATTGAGGAGGGGAGAAAAAGGGTGCCCAGTGGAGGATGGAATGGACTGACATTTTTTTCTCATCCGGCACTACCCTTTAGCCTAACCTGTCTCCTCCTTTATACCCTGCACTGCCTGGCTAACTCTATGCTTTCTTCCTCCCTTCCTTCCTTTACCAGGGAACCTACGCCATGCCCTTCTAGACCTACCCTGACTCAGCCAGCCCCACCTCCTCTCCACAGGGACCCCTGCATCTACCCCTACCTCTCCCTTTAGCCTGCTCTACCTCCTCCTTTGGCCTGCACTCCCTCACTTCCACAGTCCTCACTTCCACTGTCCCACTTCTCTGCTATGTTCCACAGCAACTGTACAAGGAGATTACCCCACTATTCCGTTTAAGTGCCGAAAGCAGGACTCGAACCCACGCCCCCAGTGCTGTAACGCAAGCACTTAACCTCTAGGCCACTGCAGTTAGCTGGTATTTGGTGGAGCTGGGGGGCCAGATGTTCTATCCTCATTTTCTTCAGTGAACATGTTTCACCATGCAAATGAGTATGCTGACAGGGGCATGCAGAAGAAAGATATATACGCCCAAAAGCAACACTTAGAAGCACAGCCACCAGTGGCTCAAGTGGTAAGTGCTTGGTCTTGGGATGCTGGAGACCTGAGTTCAAATCCAATGTCTGGAATCTGCTGGGCATGTATTTTTTATTTAAAAAAAAAAAAATGTTTTCTTTTCAAAATGGGTATGAATTGCCCTGTGCGATCAGCCAACAGCTAATGCCCCTTCAATACCTGCATTCCTACTAACAATTGTGCCTTTGTTTTCTGCACTCTGGCCTTGGTAACACCCATCGAAAAGCGTGTCTCTCTGGCCCCCATCTGACTGGAAAAAACGAGGGGAAAAAGTGTAACCTACGGGTCATGGTTGATAAGATATTTGCACAAGGACTCAAACGGGACACCTTCTCGAGGCGCTGTGAGGTGACCCCCGACCCCTGCATAGCAAGCAAACCTGTATCAGCATCTCACCAGCAAATGAATGTGTCGCCTACTGGCTACGTATAGGAGGCTGCAGGAGGTGCATCAACCCATTGGGCTGTCGACCCTCCTTCCTCTGAGGGCAGAAAACTGAATTTCCATGTTGCCTTCCTTTGGCACATTAGATCTTTCTTTCACCCCAATTCAGAGGATGTGTTGCTTCACGGAGAGATGATACTCATTTTGAGGTGTCAGCCTCTAATAGCTAAGCAGGTCAGTTAAATCTTTACCTTTGTCATTGGGGTGTACTGATATGCGCAGGGCAGTCTTCTGTCCTCTACTACTGTAAGCTTTGGTATTGCTGCTTGTTCAAGATTTTTAAATGTAAACACTCTGCTCTCAAAAGTGAAAGATTTTAAAGACTCTTGCTGTAGCTAGCCTTTCCCACTCTTTGCCCTGGGGGAGAGAGCAGAGGCGTAGGCAGGGTAGGGCCTGAGGGGCAAGGCCCACCCAAAATCTGTAAATGCCCACTCGGCAGCGCTGCATGGGAATTTACAGATATTGTTGTCAGTGCAGTGGGCCCAACTACATTAGCATCAGGCCCCATTTGCTAGACAATCCTGGCTACGCCTCTGGTGCTTCCCGACTCAACAACCCAATCACCCCTTCAGCTCTTCTTACTCGTCTCACAGCACCTCCCATAAGCGAGGAATGCATCTTTTGTTGGTAGATTTCCTTCATGAGGCTTAGCTAGGCCTGTATTCCTTTTCAAAGGGCTATAGAAGAGAGCAAAAAGGGAGAAGGCATAATGGAGCGGGAAGTAGGTGGAAGACGAGGGGTCAGGGGGGTTGGCAGTAAAAGAAACAGGGCCTGGCCTGGCAGAGAGTTGGAAGTTAGGGAACACATTGAGCATAGGAGGAGGAAAGATGCCTCAGGCATGTAACTCTCTGACTCTTCCCCACCGTGCCTGCAGAAAGAGCCTTCCGATTCCTAGCTCTCCCCTGAATGGATACATTTGCCTGGAGAGGCCAGAACTAATTTCAGTTAGCCAGAGGGTAAACAGGGGCCAGTGAGAGGTGCACGCCCCTTCATTTCACTAGGCTCCTGGGGCTTCTGGGAGGAAAAAAGGCATCAGTATTCCAGCAAGATCATCGTCAACAGGGCCACCATCACTAGGGGATTACAGGGCATGCTGTGACACTCTCCGGGGCCTGGTTGGCCAGGCTTATGTTGAAGAGCACATATCCTAACCCTAAGCTACCTGGGTGGCTGCACCATAGAGGCTGCACTGGACATAGGGCTGTGCCCGCAAGGGCTGTGGTCGCGTTTGGGAGCGTTAGGGACGCGTGGAGGACGCAGGGCGCAGACCTCTGCCCGTTTCCGACCAGGATTCGGCCCTCATTCTCAATAGTGGAGCCAGCCACTCCAAAATTGAGGGTGTTAAAGGCAGAAAGCAGCCCTCTCACCCCCAGGGCAAAGAGTGGGAAAGGCTTGTTGCATCAAGAGTCTTTCAAATCTTTCACTTTTGAGAGCAGAGTGTTTACATTTAGGAATCATTAAACAAGCAGCAATATGAAAACATAGAGTAGCAGAGGACAGGAGACTGCCCTATGCATATCAGTACAACCCAATGACAAAGTCAAAGATTTAACTGACCTGCTTAGCTATTATATTATGGCTGACACCTCACAATGATTATCATCTCTCCGTGAAGCAAAACATCCTCTTAATTGGCTTGAAAGATAGACCTAATGTGCCAAAGGAAGGCAACATGGAAATTCAGATTCCTGCTCTCAGGGGAAGGAGGGTCGACAGCCCAATGGGTTAATGCACCTACTGCAGCCTCCTATGTGTAACCTGCAGGCGACACATTCAGTTGCTGGTGAGATGCTGATACAGGTTTGCTTGCTATGCAGGGGCCGGTGGTCACCTCACAGCACCTCGAGAAGGTGTCCTGTTTGAGTCCCAGTTCAATTATTGTATCAACCATGACCCGTAGATTACACCTTTTCCCCTTGTTTTTTTCCAGTCAATTGGGGCCAGAGAGACAACCTTTTGTATGGGTGTTACCTAGGCCAGTGTGCAGAAAACAAAGGCACAACTGTTAGTAGGAATGCAGGTAATGAAGGGGCATTAGCTGTTGGCTGATCGCACAGGGCAATGCATACCCATTTTCAATTAAAACATTATTTTTTAAATAAAAAGATCATGCCCAGGAGATTGCAGACATTGGATTAGAACTCAGGTCTCCAGCATTCCAAGACCAAGCACTTACCACTTGAGCCACTGGTGGCTGTGCTTCTGAGAGTAGCTTTTGGGCGTATGCCCCTGTGAGCATACCCATTTCAGTTGTGAAACATGTTCACTGGAGCCAAGGAGGATAGAACATCTGGCCCCCCGCTCCACCAAACACCAGCTAACTCCAGTGGCCTAGAGGTTAAGTGCTTGCGTTACAGCGCTGGGGGCCTGGGTTTGAGTCCTGCTTTCGGCACAGAAACGGAATAGTTGGGTAATCAGTTGTGGAGACCCACACTCCTAAAAGATTCAGTGGTTATGTAATGAGTTCCCTGGTAAAGGGAGGGTGGAAGAAAGCACAGATGCAGGACTGTGGAGGTGGGGACAGGGGAGAGGAAGTGCAGGGTAAAAATAAAGGAGGAGGTGGCTCAGGCAAAAAGGGGAGGTAAGGCTGGGTGAAGGGTTCCCTGTGGAAAAGAGGAGGGGGCTGGGTGAGTAGAGGGGGGGTGGGATGAGCAAAGCAGGGGGATGTGGGCCCTGGGTACGGTGTGAGTGGGAGAATACGGCCCTAAATAGTGGAGGGGGGGGTGTAAAGGAGGGTCCTAATGTGGGGAAAGGGGCCATTGAGGAGGGGAGAAAAAGGGTGCCCAGTGGAGGATGGAATGCACCGACATTTTTTTCTCATCCGGCACTACCCTTTAGCCTAACCTGTCTCCTCCTTTATACCCTGCACTGCCTGGCTAACTCTATGCTTTCTTCCTCCCTCCCTCCCTTCCTTCACCAGGGAACCTACGCCATGCCCTTCTAGACCTACCCTGACTCAGCCAGCCCCACCTCCTCTCCACAGGGACCCCTGCATCTGCCCCTACCTCTCCCTTTAGCCTGCTCTACCTCCTCCTTTAGCCTGCACTCCCTCACTTCCACAGTCCTCACTTCCACTGTCCCACTTCTCTGCTATGTTCCAGAGCAACTGTACAAGGAGATTACCCCACTATTCCGTTTAAGTGCCGAAAGCAGGACTCGAACCCACGCCCCCAGTGCTGTAACGCAAGCACTTAATCTCTAGGCCACTGCAGTTAGCTGGTATTTGGTGGAGCTGGGGGGCCAGATGTTCTATCCTCATTTTCTTCAGTGAACATGTTTCACCATGCAAATGAGTATGCTGACAGGGGCATGCAGAAGAAAGATATATACGCCCAAAAGCAACACTTAGAAACACAGCCACCAGTGGCTCAAGTGGTAAGTGCTTGGTCTTGGGATGCTGGAGACCTGAGTTCTAATCCAATGTCTGGAATCTGCTGGGCATGTATTTTTTATTTAAAAAAAAAAATGTTTTCTTTTCAAAATGGGTATGAATTGACCTGTGCGATCAGCCAACAGCTAATGCCCCTTCAATACCTGCATTCCTACTAACAATTGTGCCTTTGTTTTCTGCACTCTGGCCTTGGTAACACCCATCGAAAAGCGTGTCTCTCTGGCCCCCATCTGACTGGAAAAAACGAGGGGAAAAAGTGTAACCTACGGGTCATGGTTGATAAGATATTTGCACAAGGACTCAAACGGGACACCTTCTCGAGGCGCTGTGAGGTGACCCCCGACCCCTGCATAGCAAGCAAACCTGTATCAGCATCTCACCAGCAAATGAATGTGTCGCCTACTGGCTACGCATAGGAGGCTGCAGGAGGTGCATTAACCCATTGGGCTGTCGACCCTCCTTCCTCTGAGGGCAGAAAACTGAATTTCCATGTTGCCTTCCTTTGGCACATTAGATCTTTCTTTCACCCCAATTCAGAGGATGTGTTGCTTCACGGAGAGATGATACTCATTTTGAGGTGTCAGCCTCTAATAGCTAAGCAGGTCAGTTAAATCTTTACCTTTGTCATTGGGGTGTACTGATATGCGCAGGGCAGTCTTCTGTCCTCTACTACTGTAAACTTTGGTATTGCTGCTTGTTCAAGATTTTTAAATGTAAACACTCTGCTCTCAAAAGTGAAAGATTTTAAAGACTCTTGCTGTAGCTAGCCTTTCCCACTCTTTGCCCTGGGGGAGAGAGCAGAGGCGTAGGCAGGGTAGGGCCTGAGGGGCAAGGCCCACCCAAAATCTGTAAATGCCCACTCGGCAGCGCTGCATGGGAATTTACAGATATTGTTGTCAGTGCAGTGGGCCCAACTACATTAGCATCAGGCCCCATTTGCTAGACAATCCTGGCTACGCCTCTGGTGCTTCCCGACTCAACAACCCAATCACCCCTTCAGCTCTTCTTACTCGTCTCACAGCACCTCCCATAAGCGAGGAATGCATCTTTTGTTGGTAGATTTCCTTCATGAGGCTTAGCTAGGCCTGTATTCCTTTTCAAAGGGCTATAGAAGAGAGCAAAAAGGGAGAAGGCATAATGGAGCGGGAAGTAGGTGGAAGACGAGGGGTCAGGGGGGTTGGCAGTAAAAGAAACAGGGCCTGGCCTGGCAGAGAGTTGGAAGTTAGGGAACACATTGAGCATAGGAGGAGGAAAGATGCCTCAGGCATGTAACTCTCTGACTCTTCCCCACCGTGCCTGCAGAAAGAGCCTTCCGATTCCTAGCTCTCCCCTGAATGGATACATTTGCCTGGAGAGGCCAGAACTAATTTCAGTTAGCCAGAGGGTAAACAGGGGCCAGTGAGAGGTGCACGCCCCTTCATTTCACTAGGCTCCTGGGGCTTCTGGGAGGAAAAAAGGCATCAGTATTCCAGCAAGATCATCGTCAACAGGGCCACCATCACTAGGGGATTACAGGGCATGCTGTGACACTCTCCGGGGCCTGGTTGGCCAGGCTTATGTTGAAGAGCACATATCCTAACCCTAAGCTACCTGGGTGGCTGCACCATAGAGGCTGCACTGGACATAGGGCTGTGCCCGCAAGGGCTGTGGTCGCGTTTGGGAGCGTTAGGGACGCGTGGAGGACGCAGGGCGCAGACCTCTGCCCGTTTCCGACCAGGATTCGGCCCTCATTCTCAATAGTGGAGCCAGCCACTCCAAAATTGAGGGTGTTAAAGGCAGAAAGCAGCCCTCTCACCCCCAGGGCAAAGAGTGGGAAAGGCTCGTTGCATCAAGAGTCTTTCAAATCTTTCACTTTTGAGAGCAGAGTGTTTACATTTAGGAATCATTAAACAAGCAGCAATATGAAAACATAGAGTAGCAGAGGACAGGAGACTGCCCTATGCATATCAGTACAGCCCAATGACAAAGTCAAAGATTTAACTGACCTGCTTAGCTATTATATTATGGCTGACACCTCACAATGATTATCATCTCTCCGTGAAGCAAAACATCCTCTTAATTGGCTTGAAAGATAGACCTAATGTGCCAAAGGAAGGCAACATGGAAATTCAGATTCCTGCTCTCAGGGGAAGGAGGGTCGACAGCCCAATGGGTTAATGCACCTACTGCAGCCTCCTATGTGTAACCTGCAGGCGACACATTCAGTTGCTGGTGAGATGCTGATACAGGTTTGCTTGCTATGCAGGGGCCGGTGGTCACCTCACAGCACCTCGAGAAGGTGTCCTGTTTGAGTCCCAGTTCAATTATTGTATCAACCATGACCCGTAGATTACACCTTTTCCCCTTGTTTTTTTCCAGTCAATTGGGGCCAGAGAGACAACCTTTTGTATGGGTGTTACCTAGGCCAGTGTGCAGAAAACAAAGGCACAACTGTTAGTAGGAATGCAGGTAATGAAGGGGCATTAGCTGTTGGCTGATCGCACAGGGCAATGCATACCCATTTTCAATTAAAACATTATTTTTTAAATAAAAAGATCATGCCCAGGAGATTGCAGACATTGGATTAGAACTCAGGTCTCCAGCATTCCAAGACCAAGCACTTACCACTTGAGCCACTGGTGGCTGTGCTTCTGAGAGTAGCTTTTGGGCGTATGCCCCTGTGAGCATACCCATTTCAGTTGTGAAACATGTTCACTGGAGCCAAGGAGGATAGAACATCTGGCCCCCCGCTCCACCAAACACCAGCTAACTCCAGTGGCCTAGAGGTTAAGTGCTTGCGTTACAGCGCTGGGGGCCTGGGTTTGAGTCCTGCTTTCGGCACAGAAACGGAATAGTTGGGTAATCAGTTGTGGAGACCCACACTCCTAAAAGATTCAGTGGTTATGTAATGAGTTCCCTGGTAAAGGGAGGGTGGAAGAAAGCACAGATGCAGGACTGTGGAGGTGGGGACAGGGGAGAGGAAGTGCAGGGTAAAAATAAAGGAGGAGGTGGCTCAGGCAAAAAGGGGAGGTAAGGCTGGGTGAAGGGTTCCCTGTGGAAAAGAGGAGGGGGCTGGGTGAGTAGAGGGGGGGTGGGATGAGCAAAGCAGGGGGATGTGGGCCCTGGGTACGGTGTGAGGGGGAGAATACGGCCCTAAATAGTGGAGGGGGGGGTGTAAAGGAGGGTCCTAATGTGGGGAAAGGGGCCATTGAGGAGGGGAGAAAAAGGGTGCCCAGTGGAGGATGGAATGCACCGACATTTTTTTCTCATCCGGCACTACCCTTTAGCCTAACCTGTCTCCTCCTTTATACCCTGCACTGCCTGGCTAACTCTATGCTTTCTTCCTCCCTCCCTCCCTTCCTTCACCAGGGAACCTACGCCATGCCCTTCTAGACCTACCCTGACTCAGCCAGCCCCACCTCCTCTCCACAGGGACCCCTGCATCTGCCCCTACCTCTCCCTTTAGCCTGCTCTACCTCCTCCTTTAGCCTGCACTCCCTCACTTCCACAGTCCTCACTTCCACTGTCCCACTTCTCTGCTATGTTCCACAGCAACTGTACAAGGAGATTACCCCACTATTCCGTTTAAGTGCCGAAAGCAGGACTCGAACCCACGCCCCCAGTGCTGTAACGCAAGCACTTAATCTCTAGGCCACTGCAGTTAGCTGGTATTTGGTGGAGCTGGGGGGCCAGATGTTCTATCCTCATTTTCTTCAGTGAACATGTTTCACCATGCAAATGAGTATGCTGACAGGGGCATGCAGAAGAAAGATATATACGCCCAAAAGCAACACTTAGAAACACAGCCACCAGTGGCTCAAGTGGTAAGTGCTTGGTCTTGGGATGCTGGAGACCTGAGTTCTAATCCAATGTCTGGAATCTGCTGGGCATGTATTTTTTATTTAAAAAAAAAAATGTTTTCTTTTCAAAATGGGTATGAATTGACCTGTGCGATCAGCCAACAGCTAATGCCCCTTCAATACCTGCATTCCTACTAACAATTGTGCCTTTGTTTTCTGCACTCTGGCCTTGGTAACACCCATCGAAAAGCGTGTCTCTCTGGCCCCCATCTGACTGGAAAAAACGAGGGGAAAAAGTGTAACCTACGGGTCATGGTTGATAAGATATTTGCACAAGGACTCAAACGGGACACCTTCTCGAGGCGCTGTGAGGTGACCCCCGACCCCTGCATAGCAAGCAAACCTGTATCAGCATCTCACCAGCAAATGAATGTGTCGCCTACTGGCTACGCATAGGAGGCTGCAGGAGGTGCATTAACCCATTGGGCTGTCGACCCTCCTTCCTCTGAGGGCAGAAAACTGAATTTCCATGTTGCCTTCCTTTGGCACATTAGATCTTTCTTTCACCCCAATTCAGAGGATGTGTTGCTTCACGGAGAGATGATACTCATTTTGAGGTGTCAGCCTCTAATAGCTAAGCAGGTCAGTTAAATCTTTACCTTTGTCATTGGGGTGTACTGATATGCGCAGGGCAGTCTTCTGTCCTCTACTACTGTAAACTTTGGTATTGCTGCTTGTTCAAGATTTTTAAATGTAAACACTCTGCTCTCAAAAGTGAAAGATTTTAAAGACTCTTGCTGTAGCTAGCCTTTCCCACTCTTTGCCCTGGGGGAGAGAGCAGAGGCGTAGGCAGGGTAGGGCCTGAGGGGCAAGGCCCACCCAAAATCTGTAAATGCCCACTCGGCAGCGCTGCATGGGAATTTACAGATATTGTTGTCAGTGCAGTGGGCCCAACTACATTAGCATCAGGCCCCATTTGCTAGACAATCCTGGCTACGCCTCTGGTGCTTCCCGACTCAACAACCCAATCACCCCTTCAGCTCTTCTTACTCGTCTCACAGCACCTCCCATAAGCGAGGAATGCATCTTTTGTTGGTAGATTTCCTTCATGAGGCTTAGCTAGGCCTGTATTCCTTTTCAAAGGGCTATAGAAGAGAGCAAAAAGGGAGAAGGCATAATGGAGCGGGAAGTAGGTGGAAGACGAGGGGTCAGGGGGGTTGGCAGTAAAAGAAACAGGGCCTGGCCTGGCAGAGAGTTGGAAGTTAGGGAACACATTGAGCATAGGAGGAGGAAAGATGCCTCAGGCATGTAACTCTCTGACTCTTCCCCACCGTGCCTGCAGAAAGAGCCTTCCGATTCCTAGCTCTCCCCTGAATGGATACATTTGCCTGGAGAGGCCAGAACTAATTTCAGTTAGCCAGAGGGTAAACAGGGGCCAGTGAGAGGTGCACGCCCCTTCATTTCACTAGGCTCCTGGGGCTTCTGGGAGGAAAAAAGGCATCAGTATTCCAGCAAGATCATCGTCAACAGGGCCACCATCACTAGGGGATTACAGGGCATGCTGTGACACTCTCCGGGGCCTGGTTGGCCAGGCTTATGTTGAAGAGCACATATCCTAACCCTAAGCTACCTGGGTGGCTGCACCATAGAGGCTGCACTGGACATAGGGCTGTGCCCGCAAGGGCTGTGGTCGCGTTTGGGAGCGTTAGGGACGCGTGGAGGACGCAGGGCGCAGACCTCTGCCCGTTTCCGACCAGGATTCGGCCCTCATTCTCAATAGTGGAGCCAGCCACTCCAAAATTGAGGGTGTTAAAGGCAGAAAGCAGCCCTCTCACCCCCAGGGCAAAGAGTGGGAAAGGCTCGTTGCATCAAGAGTCTTTCAAATCTTTCACTTTTGAGAGCAGAGTGTTTACATTTAGGAATCATTAAACAAGCAGCAATATGAAAACATAGAGTAGCAGAGGACAGGAGACTGCCCTATGCATATCAGTACAGCCCAATGACAAAGTCAAAGATTTAACTGACCTGCTTAGCTATTATATTATGGCTGACACCTCACAATGATTATCATCTCTCCGTGAAGCAAAACATCCTCTTAATTGGCTTGAAAGATAGACCTAATGTGCCAAAGGAAGGCAACATGGAAATTCAGATTCCTGCTCTCAGGGGAAGGAGGGTCGACAGCCCAATGGGTTAATGCACCTACTGCAGCCTCCTATGTGTAACCTGCAGGCGACACATTCAGTTGCTGGTGAGATGCTGATACAGGTTTGCTTGCTATGCAGGGGCCGGTGGTCACCTCACAGCACCTCGAGAAGGTGTCCTGTTTGAGTCCCAGTTCAATTATTGTATCAACCATGACCCGTAGATTACACCTTTTCCCCTTGTTTTTTTCCAGTCAATTGGGGCCAGAGAGACAACCTTTTGTATGGGTGTTACCTAGGCCAGTGTGCAGAAAACAAAGGCACAACTGTTAGTAGGAATGCAGGTAATGAAGGGGCATTAGCTGTTGGCTGATCGCACAGGGCAATGCATACCCATTTTCAATTAAAACATTATTTTTTAAATAAAAAGATCATGCCCAGGAGATTGCAGACATTGGATTAGAACTCAGGTCTCCAGCATTCCAAGACCAAGCACTTACCACTTGAGCCACTGGTGGCTGTGCTTCTGAGAGTAGCTTTTGGGCGTATGCCCCTGTGAGCATACCCATTTCAGTTGTGAAACATGTTCACTGGAGCCAAGGAGGATAGAACATCTGGCCCCCCGCTCCACCAAACACCAGCTAACTCCAGTGGCCTAGAGGTTAAGTGCTTGCGTTACAGCGCTGGGGGCCTGGGTTTGAGTCCTGCTTTCGGCACAGAAACGGAATAGTTGGGTAATCAGTTGTGGAGACCCACACTCCTAAAAGATTCAGTGGTTATGTAATGAGTTCCCTGGTAAAGGGAGGGTGGAAGAAAGCACAGATGCAGGACTGTGGAGGTGGGGACAGGGGAGAGGAAGTGCAGGGTAAAAATAAAGGAGGAGGTGGCTCAGGCAAAAAGGGGAGGTAAGACTGGGTGAAGGGTTCCCTGTGGAAAAGAGGAGGGGGCTGGGTGAGTAGAGGGGGGGTGGGATGAGCAAAGCAGGGGGATGTGGGCCCTGGGTACGGTGTGAGGGGGAGAATACGGCCCTGAATAGTGGAGGGGGGGGGGTGTAAAGGAGGGTCCTAATGTGGGGAAAGGGGCCATTGAGGAGGGGAGAAAAAGGGTGCCCAGTGGAGGATGGAATGGACTGACATTTTTTTCTCATCCGGCACTACCCTTTAGCCTAACCTGTCTCCTCCTTTATACCCTGCACTGCCTGGCTAACTCTATGCTTTCTTCCTCCCTTCCTTCCTTTACCAGGGAACCTACGCCATGCCCTTCTAGACCTACCCTGACTCAGCCAGCCCCACCTCCTCTCCACAGGGACCCCTGCATCTACCCCTACCTCTCCCTTTAGCCTGCTCTACCTCCTCCTTTGGCCTGCACTCCCTCACTTCCACAGTCCTCACTTCCACTGTCCCACTTCTCTGCTATGTTCCACAGCAACTGTACAAGGAGATTACCCCACTATTCCGTTTAAGTGCCGAAAGCAGGACTCGAACCCACGCCCCCAGTGCTGTAACGCAAGCACTTAACCTCTAGGCCACTGCAGTTAGCTGGTATTTGGTGGAGCTGGGGGGCCAGATGTTCTATCCTCATTTTCTTCAGTGAACATGTTTCACCATGCAAATGAGTATGCTGACAGGGGCATGCAGAAGAAAGATATATACGCCCAAAAGCAACACTTAGAAGCACAGCCACCAGTGGCTCAAGTGGTAAGTGCTTGGTCTTGGGATGCTGGAGACCTGAGTTCAAATCCAATGTCTGGAATCTGCTGGGCATGTATTTTTTATTTAAAAAAAAAAAAATGTTTTCTTTTCAAAATGGGTATGAATTGCCCTGTGCGATCAGCCAACAGCTAATGCCCCTTCAATACCTGCATTCCTACTAACAATTGTGCCTTTGTTTTCTGCACTCTGGCCTTGGTAACACCCATCGAAAAGCGTGTCTCTCTGGCCCCCATCTGACTGGAAAAAACGAGGGGAAAAAGTGTAACCTACGGGTCATGGTTGATAAGATATTTGCACAAGGACTCAAACGGGACACCTTCTCGAGGCGCTGTGAGGTGACCCCCGACCCCTGCATAGCAAGCAAACCTGTATCAGCATCTCACCAGCAAATGAATGTGTCGCCTACTGGCTACGTATAGGAGGCTGCAGGAGGTGCATCAACCCATTGGGCTGTCGACCCTCCTTCCTCTGAGGGCAGAAAACTGAATTTCCATGTTGCCTTCCTTTGGCACATTAGATCTTTCTTTCACCCCAATTCAGAGGATGTGTTGCTTCACGGAGAGATGATACTCATTTTGAGGTGTCAGCCTCTAATAGCTAAGCAGGTCAGTTAAATCTTTACCTTTGTCATTGGGGTGTACTGATATGCGCAGGGCAGTCTTCTGTCCTCTACTACTGTAAGCTTTGGTATTGCTGCTTGTTCAAGATTTTTAAATGTAAACACTCTGCTCTCAAAAGTGAAAGATTTTAAAGACTCTTGCTGTAGCTAGCCTTTCCCACTCTTTGCCCTGGGGGAGAGAGCAGAGGCGTAGGCAGGGTAGGGCCTGAGGGGCAAGGCCCACCCAAAATCTGTAAATGCCCACTCGGCAGCGCTGCATGGGAATTTACAGATATTGTTGTCAGTGCAGTGGGCCCAACTACATTAGCATCAGGCCCCATTTGCTAGACAATCCTGGCTACGCCTCTGGTGCTTCCCGACTCAACAACCCAATCACCCCTTCAGCTCTTCTTACTCGTCTCACAGCACCTCCCATAAGCGAGGAATGCATCTTTTGTTGGTAGATTTCCTTCATGAGGCTTAGCTAGGCCTGTATTCCTTTTCAAAGGGCTATAGAAGAGAGCAAAAAGGGAGAAGGCATAATGGAGCGGGAAGTAGGTGGAAGACGAGGGGTCAGGGGGGTTGGCAGTAAAAGAAACAGGGCCTGGCCTGGCAGAGAGTTGGAAGTTAGGGAACACATTGAGCATAGGAGGAGGAAAGATGCCTCAGGCATGTAACTCTCTGACTCTTCCCCACCGTGCCTGCAGAAAGAGCCTTCCGATTCCTAGCTCTCCCCTGAATGGATACATTTGCCTGGAGAGGCCAGAACTAATTTCAGTTAGCCAGAGGGTAAACAGGGGCCAGTGAGAGGTGCACGCCCCTTCATTTCACTAGGCTCCTGGGGCTTCTGGGAGGAAAAAAGGCATCAGTATTCCAGCAAGATCATCGTCAACAGGGCCACCATCACTAGGGGATTACAGGGCATGCTGTGACACTCTCCGGGGCCTGGTTGGCCAGGCTTATGTTGAAGAGCACATATCCTAACCCTAAGCTACCTGGGTGGCTGCACCATAGAGGCTGCACTGGACATAGGGCTGTGCCCGCAAGGGCTGTGGTCGCGTTTGGGAGCGTTAGGGACGCGTGGAGGACGCAGGGCGCAGACCTCTGCCCGTTTCCGACCAGGATTCGGCCCTCATTCTCAATAGTGGAGCCAGCCACTCCAAAATTGAGGGTGTTAAAGGCAGAAAGCAGCCCTCTCACCCCCAGGGCAAAGAGTGGGAAAGGCTCGTTGCATCAAGAGTCTTTCAAATCTTTCACTTTTGAGAGCAGAGTGTTTACATTTAGGAATCATTAAACAAGCAGCAATATGAAAACATAGAGTAGCAGAGGACAGGAGACTGCCCTATGCATATCAGTACAACCCAATGACAAAGTCAAAGATTTAACTGACCTGCTTAGCTATTATATTATGGCTGACACCTCACAATGATTATCATCTCTCCGTGAAGCAAAACATCCTCTTAATTGGCTTGAAAGATAGACCTAATGTGCCAAAGGAAGGCAACATGGAAATTCAGATTCCTGCTCTCAGGGGAAGGAGGGTCGACAGCCCAATGGGTTAATGCACCTACTGCAGCCTCCTATGTGTAACCTGCAGGCGACACATTCAGTTGCTGGTGAGATGCTGATACAGGTTTGCTTGCTATGCAGGGGCCGGTGGTCACCTCACAGCACCTCGAGAAGGTGTCCTGTTTGAGTCCCAGTTCAATTATTGTATCAACCATGACCCGTAGATTACACCTTTTCCCCTTGTTTTTTTCCAGTCAATTGGGGCCAGAGAGACAACCTTTTGTATGGGTGTTACCTAGGCCAGTGTGCAGAAAACAAAGGCACAACTGTTAGTAGGAATGCAGGTAATGAAGGGGCATTAGCTGTTGGCTGATCGCACAGGGCAATGCATACCCATTTTCAATTAAAACATTATTTTTTAAATAAAAAGATCATGCCCAGGAGATTGCAGACATTGGATTAGAACTCAGGTCTCCAGCATTCCAAGACCAAGCACTTACCACTTGAGCCACTGGTGGCTGTGCTTCTGAGAGTAGCTTTTGGGCGTATGCCCCTGTGAGCATACCCATTTCAGTTGTGAAACATGTTCACTGGAGCCAAGGAGGATAGAACATCTGGCCCCCCGCTCCACCAAACACCAGCTAACTCCAGTGGCCTAGAGGTTAAGTGCTTGCGTTACAGCGCTGGGGGCCTGGGTTTGAGTCCTGCTTTCGGCACAGAAACGGAATAGTTGGGTAATCAGTTGTGGAGACCCACACTCCTAAAAGATTCAGTGGTTATGTAATGAGTTCCCTGGTAAAGGGAGGGTGGAAGAAAGCACAGATGCAGGACTGTGGAGGTGGGGACAGGGGAGAGGAAGTGCAGGGTAAAAATAAAGGAGGAGGTGGCTCAGGCAAAAAGGGGAGGTAAGGCTGGGTGAAGGGTTCCCTGTGGAAAAGAGGAGGGGGCTGGGTGAGTAGAGGGGGGGTGGGATGAGCAAAGCAGGGGGATGTGGGCCCTGGGTACGGTGTGAGGGGGAGAATACGGCCCTAAATAGTGGAGGGGGGGGTGTAAAGGAGGGTCCTAATGTGGGGAAAGGGGCCATTGAGGAGGGGAGAAAAAGGGTGCCCAGTGGAGGATGGAATGCACCGACATTTTTTTCTCATCCGGCACTACCCTTTAGCCTAACCTGTCTCCTCCTTTATACCCTGCACTGCCTGGCTAACTCTATGCTTTCTTCCTCCCTCCCTCCCTTCCTTCACCAGGGAACCTACGCCATGCCCTTCTAGACCTACCCTGACTCAGCCAGCCCCACCTCCTCTCCACAGGGACCCCTGCATCTGCCCCTACCTCTCCCTTTAGCCTGCTCTACCTCCTCCTTTAGCCTGCACTCCCTCACTTCCACAGTCCTCACTTCCACTGTCCCACTTCTCTGCTATGTTCCACAGCAACTGTACAAGGAGATTACCCCACTATTCCGTTTAAGTGCCGAAAGCAGGACTCGAACCCACGCCCCCAGTGCTGTAACGCAAGCACTTAATCTCTAGGCCACTGCAGTTAGCTGGTATTTGGTGGAGCTGGGGGGCCAGATGTTCTATCCTCATTTTCTTCAGTGAACATGTTTCACCATGCAAATGAGTATGCTGACAGGGGCATGCAGAAGAAAGATATATACGCCCAAAAGCAACACTTAGAAACACAGCCACCAGTGGCTCAAGTGGTAAGTGCTTGGTCTTGGGATGCTGGAGACCTGAGTTCTAATCCAATGTCTGGAATCTGCTGGGCATGTATTTTTTATTTAAAAAAAAAAATGTTTTCTTTTCAAAATGGGTATGAATTGACCTGTGCGATCAGCCAACAGCTAATGCCCCTTCAATACCTGCATTCCTACTAACAATTGTGCCTTTGTTTTCTGCACTCTGGCCTTGGTAACACCCATCGAAAAGCGTGTCTCTCTGGCCCCCATCTGACTGGAAAAAACGAGGGGAAAAAGTGTAACCTACGGGTCATGGTTGATAAGATATTTGCACAAGGACTCAAACGGGACACCTTCTCGAGGCGCTGTGAGGTGACCCCCGACCCCTGCATAGCAAGCAAACCTGTATCAGCATCTCACCAGCAAATGAATGTGTCGCCTACTGGCTACGCATAGGAGGCTGCAGGAGGTGCATTAACCCATTGGGCTGTCGACCCTCCTTCCTCTGAGGGCAGAAAACTGAATTTCCATGTTGCCTTCCTTTGGCACATTAGATCTTTCTTTCACCCCAATTCAGAGGATGTGTTGCTTCACGGAGAGATGATACTCATTTTGAGGTGTCAGCCTCTAATAGCTAAGCAGGTCAGTTAAATCTTTACCTTTGTCATTGGGGTGTACTGATATGCGCAGGGCAGTCTTCTGTCCTCTACTACTGTAAACTTTGGTATTGCTGCTTGTTCAAGATTTTTAAATGTAAACACTCTGCTCTCAAAAGTGAAAGATTTTAAAGACTCTTGCTGTAGCTAGCCTTTCCCACTCTTTGCCCTGGGGGAGAGAGCAGAGGCGTAGGCAGGGTAGGGCCTGAGGGGCAAGGCCCACCCAAAATCTGTAAATGCCCACTCGGCAGCGCTGCATGGGAATTTACAGATATTGTTGTCAGTGCAGTGGGCCCAACTACATTAGCATCAGGCCCCATTTGCTAGACAATCCTGGCTACGCCTCTGGTGCTTCCCGACTCAACAACCCAATCACCCCTTCAGCTCTTCTTACTCGTCTCACAGCACCTCCCATAAGCGAGGAATGCATCTTTTGTTGGTAGATTTCCTTCATGAGGCTTAGCTAGGCCTGTATTCCTTTTCAAAGGGCTATAGAAGAGAGCAAAAAGGGAGAAGGCATAATGGAGCGGGAAGTAGGTGGAAGACGAGGGGTCAGGGGGGTTGGCAGTAAAAGAAACAGGGCCTGGCCTGGCAGAGAGTTGGAAGTTAGGGAACACATTGAGCATAGGAGGAGGAAAGATGCCTCAGGCATGTAACTCTCTGACTCTTCCCCACCGTGCCTGCAGAAAGAGCCTTCCGATTCCTAGCTCTCCCCTGAATGGATACATTTGCCTGGAGAGGCCAGAACTAATTTCAGTTAGCCAGAGGGTAAACAGGGGCCAGTGAGAGGTGCACGCCCCTTCATTTCACTAGGCTCCTGGGGCTTCTGGGAGGAAAAAAGGCATCAGTATTCCAGCAAGATCATCGTCAACAGGGCCACCATCACTAGGGGATTACAGGGCATGCTGTGACACTCTCCGGGGCCTGGTTGGCCAGGCTTATGTTGAAGAGCACATATCCTAACCCTAAGCTACCTGGGTGGCTGCACCATAGAGGCTGCACTGGACATAGGGCTGTGCCCGCAAGGGCTGTGGTCGCGTTTGGGAGCGTTAGGGACGCGTGGAGGACGCAGGGCGCAGACCTCTGCCCGTTTCCGACCAGGATTCGGCCCTCATTCTCAATAGTGGAGCCAGCCACTCCAAAATTGAGGGTGTTAAAGGCAGAAAGCAGCCCTCTCACCCCCAGGGCAAAGAGTGGGAAAGGCTCGTTGCATCAAGAGTCTTTCAAATCTTTCACTTTTGAGAGCAGAGTGTTTACATTTAGGAATCATTAAACAAGCAGCAATATGAAAACATAGAGTAGCAGAGGACAGGAGACTGCCCTATGCATATCAGTACAGCCCAATGACAAAGTCAAAGATTTAACTGACCTGCTTAGCTATTATATTATGGCTGACACCTCACAATGATTATCATCTCTCCGTGAAGCAAAACATCCTCTTAATTGGCTTGAAAGATAGACCTAATGTGCCAAAGGAAGGCAACATGGAAATTCAGATTCCTGCTCTCAGGGGAAGGAGGGTCGACAGCCCAATGGGTTAATGCACCTACTGCAGCCTCCTATGTGTAACCTGCAGGCGACACATTCAGTTGCTGGTGAGATGCTGATACAGGTTTGCTTGCTATGCAGGGGCCGGTGGTCACCTCACAGCACCTCGAGAAGGTGTCCTGTTTGAGTCCCAGTTCAATTATTGTATCAACCATGACCCGTAGATTACACCTTTTCCCCTTGTTTTTTTCCAGTCAATTGGGGCCAGAGAGACAACCTTTTGTATGGGTGTTACCTAGGCCAGTGTGCAGAAAACAAAGGCACAACTGTTAGTAGGAATGCAGGTAATGAAGGGGCATTAGCTGTTGGCTGATCGCACAGGGCAATGCATACCCATTTTCAATTAAAACATTATTTTTTAAATAAAAAGATCATGCCCAGGAGATTGCAGACATTGGATTAGAACTCAGGTCTCCAGCATTCCAAGACCAAGCACTTACCACTTGAGCCACTGGTGGCTGTGCTTCTGAGAGTAGCTTTTGGGCGTATGCCCCTGTGAGCATACCCATTTCAGTTGTGAAACATGTTCACTGGAGCCAAGGAGGATAGAACATCTGGCCCCCCGCTCCACCAAACACCAGCTAACTCCAGTGGCCTAGAGGTTAAGTGCTTGCGTTACAGCGCTGGGGGCCTGGGTTTGAGTCCTGCTTTCGGCACAGAAACGGAATAGTTGGGTAATCAGTTGTGGAGACCCACACTCCTAAAAGATTCAGTGGTTATGTAATGAGTTCCCTGGTAAAGGGAGGGTGGAAGAAAGCACAGATGCAGGACTGTGGAGGTGGGGACAGGGGAGAGGAAGTGCAGGGTAAAAATAAAGGAGGAGGTGGCTCAGGCAAAAAGGGGAGGTAAGACTGGGTGAAGGGTTCCCTGTGGAAAAGAGGAGGGGGCTGGGTGAGTAGAGGGGGGGTGGGATGAGCAAAGCAGGGGGATGTGGGCCCTGGGTACGGTGTGAGGGGGAGAATACGGCCCTGAATAGTGGAGGGGGGGGGGTGTAAAGGAGGGTCCTAATGTGGGGAAAGGGGCCATTGAGGAGGGGAGAAAAAGGGTGCCCAGTGGAGGATGGAATGGACTGACATTTTTTTCTCATCCGGCACTACCCTTTAGCCTAACCTGTCTCCTCCTTTATACCCTGCACTGCCTGGCTAACTCTATGCTTTCTTCCTCCCTTCCTTCCTTTACCAGGGAACCTACGCCATGCCCTTCTAGACCTACCCTGACTCAGCCAGCCCCACCTCCTCTCCACAGGGACCCCTGCATCTACCCCTACCTCTCCCTTTAGCCTGCTCTACCTCCTCCTTTGGCCTGCACTCCCTCACTTCCACAGTCCTCACTTCCACTGTCCCACTTCTCTGCTATGTTCCACAGCAACTGTACAAGGAGATTACCCCACTATTCCGTTTAAGTGCCGAAAGCAGGACTCGAACCCACGCCCCCAGTGCTGTAACGCAAGCACTTAACCTCTAGGCCACTGCAGTTAGCTGGTATTTGGTGGAGCTGGGGGGCCAGATGTTCTATCCTCATTTTCTTCAGTGAACATGTTTCACCATGCAAATGAGTATGCTGACAGGGGCATGCAGAAGAAAGATATATACGCCCAAAAGCAACACTTAGAAGCACAGCCACCAGTGGCTCAAGTGGTAAGTGCTTGGTCTTGGGATGCTGGAGACCTGAGTTCAAATCCAATGTCTGGAATCTGCTGGGCATGTATTTTTTATTTAAAAAAAAAAAAATGTTTTCTTTTCAAAATGGGTATGAATTGCCCTGTGCGATCAGCCAACAGCTAATGCCCCTTCAATACCTGCATTCCTACTAACAATTGTGCCTTTGTTTTCTGCACTCTGGCCTTGGTAACACCCATCGAAAAGCGTGTCTCTCTGGCCCCCATCTGACTGGAAAAAACGAGGGGAAAAAGTGTAACCTACGGGTCATGGTTGATAAGATATTTGCACAAGGACTCAAACGGGACACCTTCTCGAGGCGCTGTGAGGTGACCCCCGACCCCTGCATAGCAAGCAAACCTGTATCAGCATCTCACCAGCAAATGAATGTGTCGCCTACTGGCTACGTATAGGAGGCTGCAGGAGGTGCATCAACCCATTGGGCTGTCGACCCTCCTTCCTCTGAGGGCAGAAAACTGAATTTCCATGTTGCCTTCCTTTGGCACATTAGATCTTTCTTTCACCCCAATTCAGAGGATGTGTTGCTTCACGGAGAGATGATACTCATTTTGAGGTGTCAGCCTCTAATAGCTAAGCAGGTCAGTTAAATCTTTACCTTTGTCATTGGGGTGTACTGATATGCGCAGGGCAGTCTTCTGTCCTCTACTACTGTAAGCTTTGGTATTGCTGCTTGTTCAAGATTTTTAAATGTAAACACTCTGCTCTCAAAAGTGAAAGATTTTAAAGACTCTTGCTGTAGCTAGCCTTTCCCACTCTTTGCCCTGGGGGAGAGAGCAGAGGCGTAGGCAGGGTAGGGCCTGAGGGGCAAGGCCCACCCAAAATCTGTAAATGCCCACTCGGCAGCGCTGCATGGGAATTTACAGATATTGTTGTCAGTGCAGTGGGCCCAACTACATTAGCATCAGGCCCCATTTGCTAGACAATCCTGGCTACGCCTCTGGTGCTTCCCGACTCAACAACCCAATCACCCCTTCAGCTCTTCTTACTCGTCTCACAGCACCTCCCATAAGCGAGGAATGCATCTTTTGTTGGTAGATTTCCTTCATGAGGCTTAGCTAGGCCTGTATTCCTTTTCAAAGGGCTATAGAAGAGAGCAAAAAGGGAGAAGGCATAATGGAGCGGGAAGTAGGTGGAAGACGAGGGGTCAGGGGGGTTGGCAGTAAAAGAAACAGGGCCTGGCCTGGCAGAGAGTTGGAAGTTAGGGAACACATTGAGCATAGGAGGAGGAAAGATGCCTCAGGCATGTAACTCTCTGACTCTTCCCCACCGTGCCTGCAGAAAGAGCCTTCCGATTCCTAGCTCTCCCCTGAATGGATACATTTGCCTGGAGAGGCCAGAACTAATTTCAGTTAGCCAGAGGGTAAACAGGGGCCAGTGAGAGGTGCACGCCCCTTCATTTCACTAGGCTCCTGGGGCTTCTGGGAGGAAAAAAGGCATCAGTATTCCAGCAAGATCATCGTCAACAGGGCCACCATCACTAGGGGATTACAGGGCATGCTGTGACACTCTCCGGGGCCTGGTTGGCCAGGCTTATGTTGAAGAGCACATATCCTAACCCTAAGCTACCTGGGTGGCTGCACCATAGAGGCTGCACTGGACATAGGGCTGTGCCCGCAAGGGCTGTGGTCGCGTTTGGGAGCGTTAGGGACGCGTGGAGGACGCAGGGCGCAGACCTCTGCCCGTTTCCGACCAGGATTCGGCCCTCATTCTCAATAGTGGAGCCAGCCACTCCAAAATTGAGGGTGTTAAAGGCAGAAAGCAGCCCTCTCACCCCCAGGGCAAAGAGTGGGAAAGGCTTGTTGCATCAAGAGTCTTTCAAATCTTTCACTT